>NW_028274810.1:108630833-108782396 GCF_037043125.1 Eumetopias jubatus | reverse complement strand
GAACAGCTGCAGCGAAGACGCCAGGGGCCTGAGGGCAGAGGGAGGACAGAAGATGCTGGGCCGCTGCTTCTGGAGAAGAGGAGGGGAGCGGGGAGAGCAGGTGGGGGACACACACCAGAAGCTCCCCAGCAGCTGCCTCTGGGGATTCAGGGTCGGGAGGTGCAGCCTTGTTCTTCACTGAAGGGGAATATTCTTTGATCTAAATGTTTGACTTTCCTCATACACACACCCCACTACTAAAAACTCCCCTCTGGGGCGCCTGGGGGGCTCTGTCGGTTAGGCGTCTGACTCTTGGTTCCAGCTCAGGTCGTGATCTCGGGGTTGTGGGATCGAGCCCCGCGTTGGGCTCCACGCTCAGCGGGCAGTCTGCTTGAGATTCTCTCTCCCTCTGCTGTCCACCCCCAAAATAAAGAAATAAACCTTGAAAAAATAAAAAATAATAAAAACTCTCCTCTGCGCCTGAGGACACCCGTCACAATGAGGAAGCTTCCAGGACAACAGCCACAGCAATGAAGCATAAAGGGAATTCTCCAGTACAGAAAGGGTGAGGCCAGCGAACCGGGACAACTGTGCTGACAAGTCAGGTGACCCAGGTGAGATGGACAAGCTCCTGGAAGATGCGAACCACCACCCTGACCCAGGAAAGTGGAAAATGTGAATAGGCCTGTAACAAGTACAGAACGTGAACCAGTAAGTTCAAACTTCCCACAAGAAAAACGCAGGCCCAAAGGACTTCACTGATGAATCCCACCAAAGAAGAAAATGAACATCAATTCTTCACAAATTTTCACAAAACAGAAAAGGAGGGAACACTCCAACTCTTAGAAGAGCATTACTCTGATACTGAAACTAAAGACATCACAAGAAGACCACAGACAGGTCTCCACTGTAAATACAGAAGCAGAAATCCTCCACACAGCACTAGTAAAACAATCCAACAATATGCAAAAAAGGTTCTACACCATGACCAGGTAGGATGCATCCCAGGGACGCAAGAATGGCTCACCACCCAACAATTAATGGAATATACTCTATCAGTAGGAAAAAGACAGAAACACACGTTCATCTCAAGAGATGCAGAAAAAGCATCGAGTGTATGCAGAACACCTGCTTTCCTTCTGGTTGTCCAGAGGGTAGGTGTGTGCCAGGCAGAGGGCCCCTATGTGCCCAGCCCCTGATCTCCCTGGGCCCCGAATCTCCAAGGAGTGTCCTGCGGACGACGTGCCTCGTGGGTGCCACAGATCACTGGGGAGGGGAATTCAGCATGTCCTGCATGGCTCTGCAAGCCCATGCATCTTTTCCCTTCGCTCATTTTACTCTGTACCCTTTTGCTGTACAAAGTCAGAGGGGTGATTCTGTGCCAAGTCCTTGGGTCCCACAGAATCACTAAACTTAGGGGTGGTCTTGGGGACCCTCGACAGGGTTGCTGTTAAGAGTGGGATTCCCCAGCACTCAGACTCACCGGCTGGTGGCCAGAGCATTATTCTGAAAAGGAAGGATGTGGGGTGGGGCAGGACACAGTGTTGGTGCCCGGATGGCCATCAAGTCGTCCACAGTGTGAAAGACCAGTGGAACCGCCATCTGTTGTGAGTTACCCGGGGATCTGGAAATGACAGATCCAATCCCAAGACAGTGGGCTTGGATCCTCGGGCTGCTCTGGCCACACCGTCTCACGGGAGGGAGACATGCAGCACAGGTGATGCTCGGGGCTTCTCTTCTACAGGTGGGAGCAGCAGCCCCCAAATTCCCAAGAGTGAGTTTTGGATGGGGCAAAAATGTTAAAAGTTCACATTGCTCTCCCCTCCAGGTGGGAGGGGAAAATGTCAGATTAGTTCCCTGGCCTGGAACCAAGTGGCAGATTCACAGCTGCTGTGCGCTCCCAACTTCCTATTCCAGCTCGATCTTCCCAGAAGCCGGACGTTAGCCTGGGAGGACTGTCACCATCGGGGCTGAGAGCAAACTCGCAGCAAGTAAACATGGAATTTCTGTGATGAGTTTCTATTGTGGCTACTGCATCCACACGTATAGTAAAAAAATTGATTCAAAATGTTAAATGCTTATAATTTCATAAACGCTAGAGGGATCATCCCAATCAGAAAAAGCGCCAAGAAAACGCATTAGTGGACCACGGCAGCCTTGCCTTGTGCAGCCAGTGGGAGGGTCAGAATTTAAACTCTGAATCCTGGAAACACCAGAGTCCCTAAATGATGGCTTTTTACCGTGATGTCGCCTACTGGAGTCTCTGGGAAAGCAGGCACTGCCCTCAGATAGGGACGCGCCCTGGAGTCTGACATGCTGCTGGAGCAACTAACAAGCTCTCAGTGGTGACTTTGAGCAGGTCAGGTTCTGAGCTTCGGACAGAGGCACTCCTCAGGGCTGGGGAGCACCATGCTGCTGCGGAAGGAAGCCTCGGTCTGCGTGGAATCCTGAAGGCACAGCTTGGACACGCCTGCCAGGGGTGCTAAACTGCACAAACATCAGGGCTGCCAGCTGGACCAGCAAGGTTACCTGCAGGAGCCCACGGGGAAAGTTCCGGAGCGGCCGACAGAAATCAAGTGTGCGTGTGTGTGTGTGTGACACACTGAATGCATTCCCGCGTGAGTCTTTTTTTTTAAGATTTCTTTTATTTACTTATTTATTTGACAGAGATAGAGAGAAAGAGAGAGAGAGAGAGCACGGAGGCAGAGGGAGAGGGAGAAGCGGGCTCCCCACTGAGCCCGGAGCCCAATGCGGGGCTCGATCCCAGGACCCCGGGATCATGACCTGAGCTGAAGGCAGTCACTTAACCAACTGAGCCCCCAAGGTTCCCCAACCAATTGCATTTTTTTTAAGATTTCATTTATTTGAGAGAGAGAGCACAAGCAGGGGGCAGGAGAAGAGGGAGAAGCAGGTTCCCTGCTGAGCCAGGAGCCCGACACGGGACTCAATCCCAGGACCCCAGGATCATGACCTGAGCTGAAGGCAGACGCTCAACCATCTGAGCCACCCAGGCGTCCCTCCCATGTGTGAGTCTTGCACACCTGCAGGTGGGCTCATCACCCCCCCAATACACACACACACACACACACACACACGCGTGCGTGAGGCTCAGCCCTTGACCTAACACTTTCCAGGTAAGAGCGATCTGCAGGGGTGGAGGGAGCACCTCACCCCTCCATCTCTTGGAGGCCCCTGTGGCACACGCCCAGGGGGCGGGTGACTGTCCCACACAGCCGAGCTTGGCTCCGCTGCTCGCTGGGTCATCAGAAGAAAAGAGACCCACACATATTTAGATATAAAGCCATTTAGAACTTCTGTGGAGATTCAGCACTCTGTCCTACCCCATCCCTGGAAATGTTTGCGGAAATGCTTTTGTCCCCTGGGCACAAAACCCAGACGAAAGCTCTGGACACATGAAGAAATGTAAAGTCATGATGACTGAATGTGAGCTCCAAATCTGAGACAATGAAGAAAACCCTGAGATGCTGCTGGGGGGGGGGGTGTGTGTGCCTAGTGAGCTGCACCTGAATTATCTGCACTGGCCTGCCATCCCAGGGCTCCAGGAGAGGACCCTGAAGGTTACACCTGGCTTCTCTGAGTTTCAGGCCTTTTCCCTTTGCCTGGAACCAAGCTTAGGGGCGCCAGGTCCTGGGAGGCCTCCTAGTGAATCACTGAACTGGGGTGGTCTTGGGGACCCCAACAGAGCTAGCAGTGAACAACCCAAAAAATGAGATCAAGAAAATTCCATTTACAACAGCAGCAAAAAATAAAACACTTACAAATAAATCTAACCCAAAAAAGGTACAAAACTTGTATTCCAAAACTTTGTTGAAAGAAATTAATATTTATTTAAATAAATAAATATCTGGAAAGATAGCCTAGTGTTCACAGGCTGGAAGGCTTGACTTTGTTAAGAAGACAATACTTCCCAAACAGATCTACAGACTCAGTGCAATCCCTATCAGAATCCCAGCTGTCTGAACCCTCAAATTCAGGTCAAATTTCAAGGGACCCTGCATAGCCAAAAGAATCCTTAAAGAGAAAACCAGAGTTGGAGAACTTGCACTTCTCGATCCAAAACTTGGAAGAATTAGGACTGAGTGGCCCTGGCACGAGGACAGACACACAGATAAACACAAACAGAACCGGGAGTCCAGAAGTAACCCAGCCACCAGCAGTCACTGGCCTTGGTCGGGGGCCACAGCCCTCTGTGGGGAGAGGAGAGTCTTTCCAGCAAACGGGGCCAGGACAGTTGCACATCCACGTGCAAAAGAAGGAAGCTGGACCCCTACCTCACACCACATACACAAACACGTAAGCACAGAAAGAACGCCCATTAGCCAGTGGGGAAATGCAAATCAAGCCTACAGTGAAATACCGCCTCATGCCCACTAGGCTAGCACTCCACGTTCTCTCCAACACTTCACTTATTCCCTCCCCTCCCACTTTTTTTTTTGTTATAGCAGGTGCACCAACTGTGCTGAGAGGCAGGGACGGACAAGGCACAAGGTGGGGCTGTGTGGCCGCAAGGCTGACACAATGGGGAAGGGGGTGCAGAGGCGCCCCGGGATGCCCCAGGCCACAGCCAGGAGCAGCAGGCCCTGCAGGGAAGGCACGGCGACCATGCTTGGGGTCCAGCAGGCCACTGAGTGGAACTGTGCACATCCCTGACCCTTCCCCCGATGGTCCCCTTGGGTTAGCAGGCTCCACTCCTTCCCTGGACACTGGCCACATGGCATCCTCCCCCCAGCCAAGCAGCACACAACCAGGGCATCTTCTTCGTCGGACAGCTGGGGACACACTCACCTCTGGTCCGCGCCCACAGCTGCTCCCACAGAGGGATGCTGGCCTTGTAGGCACAGAGCTCTTTGGCAGTCAGGCCATACAGCAAGTGCTGAAGGAGCTTGTTCAGGGTGACGGTCTGAACGCCAGCCAACAGGGCAACAGATGTGTGTTTACACAGCGGAAGACACCAGCAGTGACCAGCAAGCCGGGGACAGGCCTGGGAATGCTCCTTCTCGGGCTGGAGCCGGTGGGTGCACACGTATGGAAAATCTGAGCCGTATGCCACGGTAAGTGCAGACTCCCGCAGAACTCAGTGTTTTTCATGAAAAAGGAAAGAAAAACCTCACAGAGCACCTTATGTTCAAAGAGCTTGCCACCTAACGTTGCTGTTCCCTGGGGGCCAGCAAAGGCCCCTCCCAGCCTCCCGCACCCGCCTCCCTGCAGCCACGCGGTCCTCGCGGGTGCGCGAGGCACGGTCTGGGCAGCTCCACACCCTCCCCCTGCTTCTCCAACACTCCTGGAAGACCGGGGACCGGGCAGGGAAACGTCTAAAGAGCACTCGGCCATGTGGAAAAAACAGGGTGGCCGCTGAGGGCCCAACCGGGCCACGAGAGGCAGCAGCCGACAGCAGCTCAGCCCTGGTGTGGCGCGTCCAAGCCAGCTGCCATGGCCACCTGCCACAGCCGCCTGCCACGGCCACCTGTGGCACCTCCCTCCGCCAGTCACTGAAGAAGTTATTTTGGAAAACTTTTTTTTTTTAAGATTTTATTTATTAGAGAGAGAGCACAAGCAGGGGTAGGGACAGAGGGAGAAGGAGAAGCAGACCCCCACTGAGCAGGGAGCCTAAAATGGGACTCGATCCCAGGACCCCAAGATCATGACCCGAGCTGAAGCCAACGCTCAGCTGACAGAGCCACCCAGGCGCCCCTGGAAAACTTCTTTTGTTGTATATTCATGATCCAGTGATTTCCCATAAAATGTGGCAACCTCCCCAGCAGCTCAGCACAGAGCACACCCAGGCTCATTGTCGTTGTCGGGGACACAAGCCCGCCCGCACACCCCCTGCAACCCTCACCCCTGCCACCAGTTCTCCAGGTCTCACTAACACCTAGTGGTACACAGCTTGCAGGTGCAGCGGCTGGATCCCAGACCCAGGCACCCCCGGCCTGGGGGTGGGAGGGTGGGGTGGGGTGGGGTGGTCACCAGTCCAGAGTGAGCCATGCAGCCACTGGCTGGACGCACACTAGACATGACCTGGTACCAGCTGTGTTCACGGTCTGCACAATCTCTCTCCCGTCGTCCTTCTAAAACCAGGAAGTGCATTCTAGCTCGGGCCCTGTTCCATCATCAGGATCCTGAAGCCACTGTGTTTTCAAATTCAGACTACACAGGTTTTATAAATGACAGTGTGGCAGGTAAAGGCTGTAAGATCTCCGAACAGATGCAGAAAAGGGACCTGACAAAATCCAACACCTCTCATGATAAAAATAAACACACTCAACAAACACAAGAGCACACACAACAGAATGAGATAAAAGGCATCCAAACCAGAAAGGGAGAAGTAAACGGTCTCTTTCCAGATGGTGTGATTGTGTAGCTAGAAAACCCAAAAACATCTACAGAATTACTAGAGCTAGTAAGTGAATGCAACCCAGCTGCAGATACAAGGTCAACACACTAAGTCAGTTTAGTGTCTTCACACCTACAACAACCCAAGAAGAAAATCAGGAACCGACTTCATTTGCAACAGCACCAAAAAAAAAAAAAAAAAAAAAAATCTAGAAATGCATTTGACCAAGGAAGTGAGAGACTTGCACACTGAAAGCTACAAAACACTGCTGAAAGAAATTAAAGAAGATCTAAATAAATGGAAGTTCATCCCATGTTTGTGGGGCGGGGACTTCATTGCGCCAAGATGGCAGTATTCCCCAAAGTGATCTGCAGATATAAGCCCCGTCCCCACCAAAATCCCAAAATCCTTGCGGAAACTGACAACTCAATTCTAAAATTCACACAAAAATTCAAGATACCGGGGCGCCTGGGTGGCTCAGTCATTAAGCATCTGCCTTCGGCTCAGGTCATGGTCCCAGGGTCCCAGGATCGAGTCCCGCATCGGACTCCCTGCTCCGCGGGAAGCCTGCTTCTCCCTCTCCCACTCCCCCTGCTTGTGTTCTCTCTCTCTTTGTCAAAATAAATAAATAAAATCTTAAAAAAAAATACAAGATACCCAGAGTAGCCAAAATAGTCTTGAAAGAGAAAAACAAAGTTGGAGGACTCACACATCCCGATTAAAAAACGCTTCATCAAGCTTCAGTAATCCAGACGGCGTGGTGCTGGCGCCAGGACATGCACAGGGGAACAGAGCGAAGCTGACCGTCCAGAGATCGGCTCCCCCAGCGACAGCCGCCGACTCCCCCCAGGGCGGCAAGGCACTCCACAGGGAAAAGGCGTCGTTTCCACAAGTGCGGGTGGACTCTCCACTGCGAAGAAGCGGAACAGCCTTCACAAAACTCACTCAAAACTCATCAAAGTCCTCAAGCTAGAACGATTGCACTCGTAGAAGAAAACGCAGGTGCACATCTTCATGAGCAGTTTTCAAGTATGACAGCAAAAGATCAAAGATCCAACAGCTCCATTACACTCCTCCAAACGTAAACCTTTGTGCTCCACACGATGCCATCAGAAGCCACAGAAAGAGACAAAATGTTTGCAAATCATTTAAGAACATATAAAACACCATTACACCTCAACAATGATGACAAATGGCCTAATTAAAAATGGGCATTTTTAGTGAAGTTAAATTTTTAAATGAATTTTTAAATTTTTAATGAAGTTTTAATGAAACGGACATTTCTCTGAAGAAGATGAACACAGGGCCAGCAAGCACATGTAAAGATCAACATCTTGGGGCACCTGCGAGGCTCCGTGAGTTAAGAACCAACTCTTGATTTCTGCTCAGGTCATAATCTCAGGGGTGAGATGGAGCCCTGCTCAGGATTCTCTCTCTCCCTCTGCCTCCCCTCCCCCCACCCCCACTCGCTCACGAGCACGCTCTCTAAAAAATAAATAAATCTTTATTTTTTAAATTTTTTTTAAAGATTTTATTTATTTATTTGACAGAGAGACAGCGAGAGAGGGAACACAAGCAGGGGCAGAGGCAGAGGGAGAAGCAGGCTTCCCGCGGAGCAGGGAGCCCGATGCGGGACTCGATGCGGGACTCGATGCGGGACTCGATGCGGGACTCGATCCTGGGACCCTGGGACCATGACCTGAGCCGAAGGCATAAGCTTAACGACTGAGCCACCCAGGTGCCCCCAAAATAAATCTTTAAAAAAAAAAATAAAGATGAGCGTCGGATGTCTGCCGATGTCTGCTCCTTAGTGGCCACGTGATCTTCAGCAAGCACTAAACTTGTCCGTACCCTGGCCTCCTCAGGCTCTGAAAGAGGCCAACAGTACCCACCTCTCCGAGGACGGGCCAGAAGCCGTGCAGCCGCAGAACACACGCATCATCAGTGACGGCCCACTGTACCCACAAAACCCACATTTGGGGCGCCTGGGGGCGCTCAGTCGGTTGAGATTCTGATTCTCGGTTTCTGCTCAGGTCATGATCTCAAGGTGGGGGGATCAAGTCTTGCCCGAGCTTCATGCTCCGCGTGGAGTCTGCTTCAGACTCTTTCTCTCTCTAAAATACATTTTTTTTTAATCTTAAAAAAACAACAAAAAAACACCCACATTTCAAAAGCTGCCCCTGCACCAGAACATCCTGGAGTTATCTCCCAGCCCTCCCCACCCACTCCCTGGGCGGGGGGAGCTGGACGGGGAGGGGGGTAGGTGCCGTGGAGGCACACTATCTCCACCGCCTTGCCCCTCCCCAACCCCTCAGACCTTCCCAGCCTCTGCCCTGCCCCCTCCGCCCCACCCCACCTCCACCTCCACCTCCACCTCCACCTCCACCGGCCTCCGCCCCGCCCCTCCACCACGCTCCACCGCCCCGCCCCTCCCCACCTCCGCCCGCCTCCGCCCCGCCTGCGCCTGGCTCCGCCCTGCCCCTCCTCCCCCGCCCCCCGCCCCGCCCCGCCCCGCCTCCCCCGCTCCGTCCGGGTTCCGAGCTTCCCAGCGCCCACGCCGCACGGCCTCCTTCGCGTCCCCTCCGCGTCCCCTCCGCGTCCGGACTCTCCGGCTCCCTTCCCGCCTGCTGCGTCCGCCTTCCTTTCCTGGGCTTTCGTGGAAACTCCCAACGGGGCACGTTACCCTGTGCCTTCCCCCGACTGCGGCGCCAGCACCTCGGCCCGCAGCTTCGGCTCCGGTAGTGCCTTCCATCCACGCGCCTCCTGCCCGATCGCGTCGCCTCGGCCTCCTGTCCGCGGACGCTTCCCGCCTTTGGCTGCAGCCAGCTCCTTGCGGCCCGACGCGGCCGCGCCTCCTCCACGCCGCCCTCCGCGCCGGCCCTTCTCTGGGGCACGCTCCGCCTCGAGCCCTCCGGCCTGTTCCTTTCCGATGTGTTTCCTTTATTTCTCTTCTGTTTGCTTTTCATGTTCACCCCGTCCTTTCCCTGCGTAGCGTCCACTTGCTGGTTGTCTCCCCTCCGAGGGCCCCGTCCTCAGGGACCACCTCGCGTCCACTGAGGGCCATCTTCACCTCGTCCCCAGAACAGAGCGAACACACCACCAGAGGCCACGACGCGGCGGCGGCCACCCGCTGGAGCTCACGGGGAGGGGCGAGGGTCCAGAACGCTCAGGCCAGCCTGTAGCACCGCCGCTGGGACCCCAGGCTGTTTCTGCGGCCTCTGAAATGGCTTGTCCTTCTCGGGAGTGGAACCCTGGGCAGCGCTCCCGCGGCCAGACCTCCGGCTTCCGTCTCCCCCCCGCCCCCCAGACTCCCCCAGCCCAGCCCCAAACACCAGCCCCCCCCAGGCTCCACCCATTTACTTCACAAAAAATCCCTACTAGAAATTTAGGCACTAGGTTCATGCCCTGCAAGAATAAACATCATGCCCCCAGCGGGTCATGAGAATCACACTTTCGGATGCATTCACGCCTCTTCTTCTTGGATGGCTTTTCATGGTTACTCATTTTCACTGGCCTGGTGACCTCTGCATATCTATAACAAAAACTTATACATAAATATGTAAATCTGCTGCTCACTTAAAAAGCCTGCCACTTTAAAAAACAGCGAAAGATTCAAAATCTTGTAGAAGTCTCCGATCTTTCCAGGGACTTTTTTCTCTTTCTATATAGCTATATGCCTGACAGCAAACCTGCGAGCGGGGCAGCGAGGGCGCACCGCTCCGGTCTAGGCGGAGAGCTGGAAGCCGCGGGAGCACGTGGGGCCACCGCGGCAGCCCTCCTGCGGCCTCGGCAGAGCCGGCCCTCTCACTTCTCCCACCACTTTAGGAACACGGTCCTTCACAAAGAAATTACCAGGGTGAGAAAATACATACAGAAACAAAACACAAACTAAACAGACAGGACCCAAGGTAGTGGCCTGAGCAGGAGCCGCGGACTGCCACCTCAGCCACCCCGACAGCCGGGCCCCAGGCACGAGGACTGGGGCCTAGCAGAGCCCGGCACACCACTCCTCAGCTCACCGCACAGCTCACTGGACACCCACAGGGAATCCACATCACACGTACGGGGACCAGTGAGAAGGACAGAAAACAGCCTGCGTCGTCAAGGATGCAGAGTATGCGGCCGGGAGGCATAGTCCCCCTCTGGGACATGGGCGACCATTCCCCGATAAGGTGGACACAGACTTCCATAGGACCCAGCGGTTCCACTTACAGCCGTTCCCGTAAATACGTGCGCGTGAATGTTCACAGCAGTAATATGAACAACCGGCTGGAGGTGGGAACGATCCAGACCATCAACACACAAACGGACGAGCAGAAGGTGCTAATATTCATCCAGTGGAATACGCTCCCCTGTAAGAAGGAACTGAGTATCATCATAGGCTACAGGGACACAAAAGGACAAATATCGAGTGATGCCCTTACATGAAATATCCAGAACAGGCCAATCCGTAGAAACAGAAAGCTGGTCAAAGGTTGTCAGGAGCTGGGAGGAGAGGGAAACAGGAGTACGGCTTTCCTTTTGGGGTGATATGGGGTTCTGGAAGCCGGTACAGGTGGTGGTAGCACAAGGCTGTGAATGCACTTCTTGCCACGGAACTGCGTACTTTAAAGTGGTTCAAGTGATGACTTTTCTATTATGTAAGTTTTATCACAATTAAAAGAAACACAATATAAAAGCTTCTGTAACTTTCTGACATTTTCCAGGAGAGCAAATGAAGATTTGGAACGGAACATCAGGCACAGAGAGAAACCCTGCCCCGGCGCACAGCACGAGGCCAACACGGCTGGCCCAGAATCCGCGCCACACGTTTCCGGCTGGCTGGCCACGCAGCTCCGCACAATGTCGGCAACGGTTAACGTTTGGGTCACGTCATCATAACAGTCCCAGTTTCTGCGACCTGAACAGATCAGCCACCTGGAACGTGTGGGTCTCTGTCCGCACATGCCTACCTGGAGGAGGCGAGCGCCCACCTCACGGCAGGGACACAGAAGCCGCCAGTGGCCTGCCACAGAAGGGAGCAGCCCGGCTCCCCAGTCTCTCCCCCGAGACCACAGAAAACTAGTAAACACCACTGGATGTTGCGCAGAGAAAACATCAAATGAAACAAGTCACACATCCCAGGGCACTTCATTCAAAAGGGGAAATATATTCAGAACAGAAGCCAAGCTACCGGATTCTAAAACTCACATCCCAGTCACTGTGAAGTGAAAAGCAAATCCCGTGGTCGAGACCTGGGACACTCACAGCGCCAAACGTCTCAAAAGCAGACCCCACCACGGTCTTTTCCATCAGGTGTCTTCTTTCTTGCCCTGGACAAAGGCAGCTATTCACACGATCATCTGATACAAGAACGGGGCACAGAACGGGAGAGGGAAAGACGGGTCAGGGACAACCATCTACCTCCCGCCTTGTCAACCATGTTTGATTTTAGTCTTTGAAAGACATGTAGTTACGTTGATTGTTACCAAACTCACAATTATTTCTGGGAAAATCATTTATTTAAAACAAAAACAAAGCAAAGGAAAAAGAAATGAAAGGACCATGGTAGCTAAGAGAGCGTGCGATCAGGCCGTTAGCCTTCTGTCTCCGTTCCAGTTTGCCTGGATTCTTACTTCTGCCCGAGTCAAAGCAAAGACTGGCTAAACACAGGAGGGCAGGTCCCAACTCCATGGCCAAGGCCAGACCACGGACCACCCCACTGCGCTCACCTCACTTCCTCCCATCCGTTACCTCCCCTCCTCCACAGAGATGGGGACTGAGAACAAACCTTACCCGGTAAGTACTTTACATGAACACAAAGTACATACTTCCACATTAACAAGATGACATGCAAATTAAGAAATGCTCAGGGGTTAAAAAAAAAATGAAGAATAGAATGCAACATACTGAAGACTGTGGCTTTAAAAATGAAACACTGACAGCACATAAAAGACTCAAACCTGCTGTTCTCCACATCTTCTTGGATTTTCTTTTGGTTTGGTTCCTTCGCTTTCTATTTCTTTGAGTTTCTAGCTTCATGGGCTCAGTACTCTCTTCTTCCTTTAATCAAAGAAATGTTTCAATGTGACTCCCAAGGGGAGAAAGGCAAAGCCGACGTTGAAACAATGTCTTTGATGGGAAGAAACACAAACTGCACAGAGAAGTGATAAGATCACCCCTTCCTCTCCTTCTCCAGTCTGATGGCCACGGCCTTGCTCCACACCACCAGTGTCTGTCTGCGGACACACACTCCCCCCATCCCACTCTCCACACTGCCGGCAGGGCTCAGTTAGGTTAAGCGATTACAAGAGCGCACAAGTGCTGAACAAAAATTGCAACCCACCCAGCAAAGGCCACTTCTTCTTCCCAAAAGTATCCTATTATCTCATGAGGGCAACTTTATCTTTCACCAAGAACTGCTTCAAATCAGACACTTGACCACCTCCCACGACACCTCCCTTATCTGTAACTGCATATCCCTGATTTTAAGAAAACACAGGGGCCTGGGCAGCATCATGGAAGACCCCGGGGCCAGCAGCAGGTCAGCTCTGAAGGTGAGCCTCGACCCACGTGGCAGCCTGTCATGCCAGGAGCTGACGGTGCAGCCAGCTGAGTCCACACCTAAAACACAGCAGCAGCTAACTCAGCCCACAGCCAAGAGAAAAGGCACACTGTCCATGAGGTCTGTGCTGGACCTGACGGCCCACAGATGGTATTCATTCTTGACCCCATTATCACTCTATTATTAGTCTCTCTAGGAACAGTTTCCAGTAACAGGTCCTGAGCATTTTCCTGGGTTTTATATGTCATCATGCTTGTATTAAGTACTACAACCAGGTATTGGGAATGCAGGTATGGACTCCACCGAAAAGAGCCCGTTTGCAAACTCTAGCTGAGTACTTAAGCTTTAGAAGCGTCAGACCAGAAGAACAAGGACAAAACCCTGTAAACTCAAGGTGTTACAAGATTACAGGGCGTTACTAGCGAGGTGACAAGGAGGAGGAAGGCACGTGGGGAGTCAGGAATGAGGGGCCGGGAAGACCAGCTCCCTAAGGTTAGCGGGAGTTGGACAGGCAGGGTCCAGGGCAGGAAGCCCCTTAGGGTGGAGGAAGGGGGCATGGGGTGGGTAAGTCGGCGTCCCTGGGGAGGGGAAACCCTGGGGACGGAGCGGGACTCCCCCAACCCTGGGGCTGGTGCAGGTGCTCTCCCTGGGCTGCAGGTGTGGTCCCTGCCCCTCTCTCCCCGCACAGGGGCAAGGTCTGGAGCAGGAGGGGGGCAGGGACAGTCTTGCAGAGGAGAGGGAAAGGGCACACGAGCAGGAGGCACCCCGACGGAAGCACCAATGCCGCGGGCATAGCCGGGGTCACCGAGGGCACAGCCCGGTCACAGAGAGGAACGAGGTCAGCTGCGGGAACAAGTCACCCAGGGTAAGGCCTCCTCTGGGCCCCACGCCGGCCTTTGGGCCCTCAGGCCGGGTGCCATCCTCTCTGCGGCTCTCCCAGGCTCCCTGGACCCCCCAGGGGCCCACAGCACCCACGCCCCCCGCCAGGCCGCCTCCCCGCGGTCAGTTCCGCGCGTGCGCAGTCGCTGCCACCGCGTGCGCCGGGCTGCCGCGGGGGACATCTGGGAAGGCTGGCTGGCGCATGCGCAGCCAGTGCTGGTGGGGCGGGGCGCACAGGAGAGGCCCGAGGTCCGCACGGCGACTGCTGGCCCCCTGCGCGCTGTGCTGGGTCTCGGGCCGCGGAGGAGTGCGGACATGGTGCCGCTTTTGCTGTTTGAACGCTAAATGGGGTAATGCTGGCAAGAAGCTCACAGGGCCATTGTCGGTGCCCACCTGGCGCAGCTGGTGTGCGACGTGAGCCCGGCGTGCTGGGCGCTGGGCTGGCTGGGGGGCTGTGAGGCAGAGAGCGTGTTCTTCAGTCCCCAGAAGCACAGCAGGGTTGACCGAGTCTGGGGAGACAGTCGGGAGAGGCGAACCCTGAGCTGAGTCGGGAAAGTGGAGAGTGGCTCCAGGCAGACGGGAGGGGGGCGGGGGGGGGGGTGTGGGCAAGGCCACAGCCAGTGGCTGCAAATGGTGTGACAGTTGTGGGTCCCTCGTGCACCGTGGATGCAAGTGTCTGACGCTGGGTTCCCTCAGCAGCACACCCTTTGTGCAGAGAGTTTATTTGGGAGGTGGGCCCGGGAGGCAGGGGTAAGGGAGCAGAACCAGAGACAAGAGGGGGAGAGGTCAGGCTCACGGGTGTTGGAGTGCAAGCTCGCGCTGTGGTCTCAGCCCTGCTGGGGTCCGTGAGGGAAGGTAGACTGGCCTCCGGAGTGAGGAAGGGCTCCTCCAGCCAAGGGGCGCGGGAGCACTGACTCATTGGCTGGGAGGATCCCTCCTGAAAGTCACAGGTGCCTGCGGAAGGAACCGGCCAAACTGTGAGCCTGCATGTGAGTGTGTGTGCCTGTTGGGGCGGGGAGGCCCGGTGGGCGTGGATGTGGCTGCGCAGGTACCGGGGGCACCGCCGGCTCAGGTAACATAACCACATCCTTCCGCTGGCATTGTAGAGCTGACTGGGCCTTAGAGGGCAGCCGGCTCCTGGGGCAGGGAGGCCTGCAGGAAGCCGAGCGCCTCCATCCAGCGGGAGACCGAAGTGAGGATGGAGGGAGGTGGATACCAGGAGCCTGCAGGGTTCCAGTCTGCATCGCTGGCGGCGTGGGGCTGTCTTCTGACCCCCCAACCCCGGCGCAGGAAAACCACCTGACACGTAGAACAGAGGGGAGGACACGTTTCTCTGCATTACAGTCTGATTGTTTTATAAGTTCTAGTGCCTTTGTGCAAGATGATTAAAGATGCCGTTTTCCTGCCTTCTGAACAAATGGATGTTAAGTGAGGAGCTGTCTTCCTGCTTGAGTGAGTAATGGCCGGACAGCAGCCTTCCGTCGGGCGAGGGCCTCCCACTGCCAGGAGCGCGTGCCGCCGAAGCTTTGCATAAAGATGGCATCTAATCTACAGTTGTGCCTGGATTTGCTCGAACCCCATGGAGGCTGAACTCATTCTATTCAGAACACCACAGGAACAATAACCAAAAAGGGGTACCATGAAGGCAACATCTATCATATGCCTCTTAAAAAACCCCCTTGTCAGCATCAGTGACAATGGCATTACCGCTCAGTCACTAAGATTAAAAATTAGTCATACGTGGAAAATCGAAACGGGTTTTCAGGGAGAAGGAAGCTTTGGTTCCACTGAATAATGCCCCCTTTTTTTGCTTGGTAAATGAATGATGCATATTTTCTGATGATATATATTTTTGAGGGTAGCTGTGTCTAGGTGGTCCCAGATGGGGGGGTAAAAGCCTTCTTCTCAGGTGACTGGCTGGGCAGATGTCAAAAACATTTTATAAATTATATCCCAGACTATCTGACAATAAGGTATTCGGTGGTGATGTCAGAGTGACCTCCATCTAGAATCTGAATCTTTCTGGCTTAGGTCACAAACGAATTAGTTTGGGAAATTAAGGGGTTTTTTCCCCCACATAGCACAAGCTATCAGTATGGCACAATCATTAATTCAAGGCCTCATTTGGCTGGCCAGTGCCCTCTCACCCCTGCAAACCCCCCCCACACACACACAGAGCCCCACTCTCCTGCCACCTCCTCTGCCCCTCGGCAGCCCACGGTCAGTGGGGTCCTTGCTTCCTTGGCCACCAACACATAGAAACAGTCCACAGGGAGCCTCTGCAGCCTCCCAACCCCGCATGCGCCATGCCCGTGTCCCCCTTTCCTCTGCCTTCTGTTCTGTGGTTGGACTGTTGGTACTTTTGCCAAAGGCCAGCTGGCCCTGTGGCCCTCCCCTGACCCCACGGCCAAGGGTCACAGCCAGAGCAGAACTCCCCAGACGTGTTCACTTCCTGCGTCCACTTCCTCTCCAGCTTGCTTTTGATTCCGATCAGAGCAGCCATTTGTCTGTGCCCCCCTGAGAAGTCTCCTGGCAAGGTCTGCACTGGTCTGCGCCACATCCTTGGTCCCATCCCTCCAGCCGTCGGTAGCATGACACGAGGCATCGGTCACTGGCTGTCCTTGGACCTCAGCCCTCCCCAGGTTTCTCCAGCTCAGCAGACTGCTCCTCACCTGTCTGCTGCCCCTCCAGAGCTCCCTGCCAGCCTCCAGCCCCAGGTGCTTCTCCAGCTGTAGAATGCACAGCAGCGGGTTATGAGGAGGCCTCCATGGTGGAAGACGTACAGATGCTCCCAGCTGTCTGCCTGACAGCCATGCTCAGGGACAGCCTGGTGCCCTAACCTGGAACCCTTCTAAGGATGGAACCAGTTCCCCACAGTGGCCAGAAAAATGCCCTTGGGGCCAGGCCACTCTACCAAATTTACAAGGACAACAATTTGTCCCCCTTCCTGTTTCCTTGGACCTCATTGCCGAAAAGTGCCATTTCCCCAGAAGCCAGCAGGTGGGTCACCTGCCTTGTTCAGAGCAGGACGTCTCCCTCCCCACGTGCACACCCGGCACCTTTATATCCAGGAGGGAAAGAGCATAAATGTGGCCTGGGAAGAGTCGAGAGTGTGTGCCCGCAGAGCCCCCTCCCTCCAGGGCCCCTGCGCAAGGCCCCCTCTTGAAGAAGGGAGCTTTAAGGAGTTCTCTCTGTTCCCAAATGGCTTTTTCTTTTGTGCCCCCTGCAAGCCGTCCCTCCCAGTGGCTCTTCCCACTTCTCTCCAAATGACTCTTACCTTGTGTTCAAATAAGAATAAATATGTGTGTCTGTCCTCTGGGGCCTTTGACAGCCCCGAGCTGGTCCCTGACTTAGGTTGGATTGATGGCGCCGTCTTGCCAGGAAGCCAGGTGCATCTTTTACTAGAGGCGGTCTCCAAGTGATAAATGGCTCTCTCACAAACACAAAATTGTTGAGAGTATTTACAAACAATTCATTTTTCATGTTCTGTTGATTCTCCTCCGGCGTCCCTCGGTGACACCCCCACCGCTGATGCATCGGGGGCAATTACTGCCATTGATTAAGGCTTCCTGTGGTCCTGCGGAGCCCGCTTCTCCATTTGTCACAGACAAGTGGCTCGCACGCCGCAGTATATCATGTTCTCTTCGTGCTTCACTGTTATTTGTTTTTCAATTTGTGTCGTGTACCCTCTAAGTACAGGTGCATATGCCAAAGCTCCGGAATCTTAGCATGCCACAACGTGGACAAATACATGCGTAATTAAATGATCTGGCTTTTCCCCGATCCTGTGCCTCCAAAGCCTGCCTCCCCTGCCTCCCGTTCTGAAGAAATGCAGATGTAAATAAACAGGGTCAACACTGTCACCTAACTGAGACTTGAGGCCGGAGAGTAAGTCATGGAAGTACCACCACTTGCTTGACATTCAAGATTGAACCAAAAAAACCAAACCCGAATTTTTCAGGGGACAGACCTGGAAGTGGCCCAATCCAGGCATGGGGAGGATTTTCTAGAATCGGCTGCTTCCCCCCCCCCCGCCCCGTTTCTCTACCTAGACCAGTACCTGGTGATCCCAGGTCTCCGACAGCGTCTCGCACGGCCAGGAGATGGGCTGGTGTGGGCAGAAGGTTCCGGACCCCACTGCGTGACCGCCGGCCTGTGGGCAAGGCTCTGAACTGCCGGCCAGCCACGTCCTCCTGTGGGATGCACAGAGGCTCAGAAGGGAGCCTGAGTTTCCTCCTGGCTTGGCGGCCCGCGTGTTCATGTTCACGTCAAGAGCCTGTTGGGCTCAGATTTGCAAAGTATGGATCTGTATGCCCGTGTGAGGCTGACGCACCGGTCCGTGCTGCCTCCGTCTGTGGAAACCCCTCTGGTGGCCTTCGTCCCCCTCCAACTACCGACCAGCCATCCGTCTGCCTTTTCTAACCCAAATTCTCCACCTCCTCATTTCCATTCTCTCGTTTTCTCGTCTCATTTTTTTTAAACCTCGAAAGTACAGTAGTGCATTCTTGCTGTGACAAGTCCAATAACACGGAAGCGTGTGTGGCCAAACTCGGCTGGCGGTGCTGCCGGTTACGGGAGCAAAGAGGCGTATTTGCAGTCTTCTTCCTTGTCTTTCTTTTTAAAATACGTGGGATTTTTCCTCCACATAGATGTTATTTTGCAGTTTGTTTTATTTACTTAATGATATGACGTGGGCTTCCTTTGAAGTCATTACATATAGCTCTTATTTTATTTTTTTAAAAGGGATTTTATTTATTTATTTATTTGTCAGAGAGAGCGAGCGAGTATAAGCAGGGGGAGGGACAGAGGGAGAAGCAGGTTTCCCGCGGAGCAGGGAGCCCAATGCGGGGCTCGATCCCAGGACCCTGGGATCATGACCTGAGCCCAAGGCAGACACTTAACGACTGAGCCACCCCGGAGCCCCCAGTATAGCTCTCCTTTTAAAACAATTTCATCATATCCTGCGGCATGGACGTGCCATTCTAGATTTGGCCGGACCTTTGGTAGGGAGCATTGGGCTTGCAGTCATGTTTTTACTCTGTTTTATTTTTGTATTAATTCTGACATTTTTACTTCAGAAGGTGTGACTTCTAAAAGCAGGTTCGCGGAAGCAGAGCATGCATATTTTAGATTTTAATAGCTCTGTCCAGATGACTTAACTAGAAGGCGCTGCCTCTTCACACGTGGGCCGGCCTGCACCCTTGGGCTCGTGACCACCCCCTCTCCAGTGTTTGGCGAGCTTCCAAAAGCCAAGAGTCCCACTGTTCCTGGCTTTGCCTTGCCCTGACCCCCAGTGCAGGAGAGCGCATTTTCATGTGGATTTCGTGTTTGTATCCTGGGTGGGATGTCACCTATTGGTCCCCAGCCTGACACCGGCCATCCTCCATCCACCCCCACTGCACGGAGGCCGAAGCTGGAGTCTGCCTTTGCCGCCTGCCCGCGGGTCGGGTGAGACTCGGGGTGGGGAAGGGAGGCTGTGGCCTCCTGCAGCAACAGCGTTGGCAGCATCGGTCCTGGACTTTGTGGGCCCCCACCTGCCGCCTCCGCTCCTCCACACTGTCCCATACCCTCACACTGGTGCCGTGTTCCGTCTCCTCTGGAAGTCCCGGGGTGCTGTCCACTCTCCTGGCTGGACGCAGACTGACACCTAACCCTTCCTCATTTTGTCTGTGGTTACCTTTGACTATTTTGGAACCAGTTTTAGGGGCTCTGTTATTTGGGGCGCTCACTCCTTTATCACATGTGTTGCAATTTTTTCCTCTCTCTTCTTCTTTTGACTTTTTCCTGATGTCTTTTGTTAGATAGAAACATTAAATCTTGATATTTTACAGTCTTTTCTTCTATGGTGTCTGGATTTTCTGTTTCAATGTAAAATGTTCCTCCAATCCTGAGGTTATTCGAATTGTCTCCTTTTTCTTCTCACACGGTTGGCAGGTTGCTTGTTTACATGGAAATCTTTAAGCCCCTCTAGGGAGAGTTGACATTTTTATGGTAAGTACATATTTCATCAAGGTGTATGGTATGTCCAACCATGGTTCAAGTCTGCTTTTAAATTGCTGAGTAAAATTGTATACATCTCATAGATCATGTACATTTCATGTCAAGTTTCTTCCTAGACATCAGATGGTCTGGTCACATTTGTGGCTGAAAATATTCCCAACTTCTATTTTTCTATTTCTAGTCGTGTGTGTGTGTGTTAAGTAATTGGTCTCTATATAGTGTCTTAATCTGTTCAGGCTGCTATAACACGGTACCACAGGCTGGGCAGCTTAGAACAACAGAGATTTATTTGCTCACAGTTCTGGAGGCTAAGTCCAAGATCAAGATGCCCGCTGCCTCAGGCCCGGCGAGGGCCCTCCCCCTGGTTTGCAGGGCCTGCCTTCCCGCCATGGGCCTGCCTGCTGGGGGCTGCAAGCTCT
Organism: Eumetopias jubatus; assembly: GCF_037043125.1. Lineage (NCBI taxonomy): Eukaryota > Metazoa > Chordata > Mammalia > Carnivora > Otariidae > Eumetopias > Eumetopias jubatus. The sequence goes on along the minus strand of NW_028274810.1, from coordinate 108,762,220 downwards.
GGCGTTCTCTTCTTGCAAGGGCTCTGATCCTGCTGTGGGGCCCCACCCCCCAGCCTCACCTAAGCCTAGCCATCCCCCCAACCTTCCTTCCAAACACTGTCACAGTGGGGGCAGGGCCTCAGCATTTGAAGGGGGGGCACAGTTCCATCCCTAACAGTTAGCGTAAAACTAGCTACCTTACCAAATTCTCTAATCAGTTCTGATAGTTCTTTTGGCTGATATTCTTGGGATTTCAACTTATGCAATCATGTCACCTGAGTATAAAGAAAATTTTGTCTCCTTTCCCTAAGATTTTGTTTTCCTGCATTATTATTATTATTTCCTTAACTGAGAACTACAAAACCACGCAGAAGAATAGTGGTAGTGGCAGGCGTTCATATCTTGTTCCTGATTTAAATGTGGGTGGTTTTAAGATTTCAATATGTAATATACTCATTGTCTGCATTTGATACATTGTCTTTATCAAACTGAGGAGTTCCCTTCCATTTCTGTTGTACTTAGAACCTGTTACAGAATAGTGGCTGAATTGTTCAGATGTGCTGGGGGCCTATGGAGATTCCCGCACGGCTTCCCCTCTGTAAATCTGAGATCACCTTGGCTGGTGGGTTCCTGATGTGAGACCTACTTGGTCAGGCAAATTATGCATTTAGCACACTGCTGGATCTGATTTGCTGTTATTTATATTCCAGTGGTGTACCTGTGTTGTGTTGGGACACTTTTGGCTCAAGCATCAGAAAGCCCAACTTGGAGTGACCGGGATGGAGAGGAGACTGGTTATATCAGCAAGCCAGAAACCAGAGGAGAAGGGCCAGGATTCCTTGCCACCTTCAGTATGTCTGTGCTTTCCCCCTCGTCGCAAGATGACCACACAGTTCTTGGTGATGCGCCCAGTAATGACAGCATCCAGAGGTGGGGGGCATGGTCTCCTCCCATGGGGCTCTCCCAAGTGTACCCTGAAGACTCCTCTCTTGACCCACTACATCCTCAGCCTCCGGGTGCAGATCAGTCACTGGCAGAAGGCCTGCGGGGACCTCTGTAGATCACCGTGTCCTACAGGCGTCCGGGCAGTGAGTCTGTGTGTTGTGCCCAGGCATTGAGGCCACTTAACGGCCCCGGCCTCTGACAGCACCCCCTCCCCATGGCCCCAACTCCCTCTGGTTGTGCAGCAGCAGTCTACACCTTCTGGGGCTGAGCCTGGCCATCCTTCCCTGGAGGATGTGGCTTCGCAAAGGAAGTGGTCCCAGGAGCCAAACGAGACTCTACTGATAGGGGTGGGGCAAGTAGATGGGGCCAGGCCACCCACAAAGTCTGCAGCTTATGTTTGTTGATGGGAGCGATCCATGGCGTCTTGGGCCCTCTCTTCCTCAGACCTGGCAAGTTAGCCTGGTGAGCTGGGTCGGGGACCAGCACCCCTTTGGTAACTTGGCCTGTTTGACTAGCGGGGAAAGCACGTGTTCCCAGCCAGCTGGAGAAACCCGCCGCGTGCCTTTGAGAGTCCGGAGCCGCTTTCAGCCGTTCAGTCCATGGCTACTGGTCTGCTCCTATCTTCTCCACTCTCTTGGGTCAACTTGGATCATTTAAGTCTTGACACAGAATCAGCCATTTTCTTTAGATATTCCAGGTTACATTCATAATGCTTTCTGAGTCTGCAGAATCTCCCCGTGGCTTGCTTAATCCTCTTTTGCCTTAGCATGGTGTATTTGTATCTTCTCTCTGAGACAGCCACTACCCTCGGTCACCCCAAACACATTCTTGTCTTCCCAGCCGACAGGAAGGAATCGGGAATGCGGTGCTTTCCTCTTTGACACTTCTTTTCTCTTGTTCCTCCCTGGAACACTGAGGAGAAGGGACCGGTCTCTATTACGAGGTGGGACAGGGGCCTGGGAGTGGGCACTTCGGAATGGTGGCCTGGGGACAAAGAATAAACGTCTCACTCCCCGTGGCTAAACAACTGTGTCCGGATCTCAGGCAGTCAGAGGCCAGTCCTAGTTGATTACACTCTCTTTTTTCACTGATGGGTCCACTCAAGGATTTATCAACTTTGTTTTTTCCCACTCAGCTTTTTTGCTATATGACTGATGCCAACTTTTAATCTTTAGTAATTTCCTCTTTGCACTTTTTTTTGATTTGGTGAATTTATGTCATATATAGAAATACATGTATACACACACCTACGTATAGGCAATAAACTCACCTAAGTTTACAGAATTGCCTTTGGTTTATTCCATACGTTTTATATAATGTTATTTACTTCCTAGTTATGTTTTAGGTATAGTTTGTATTTTAACTTTCCTTATTCTAGAAATATCTCCTCGCTTCCAAATGGTTATATTTTCCGTTGCCAATTTCTAAACATTCACTCTCTAAAAAGCAAGCTTTGGGATGGCTTTATTATTGAAGGTGCCCAGGTTCACCAACCACATAGTTCTGCAAGAACTGCTTAGCAAAGCAGCAACCTCCCCCAGCCCGGCTGCCCCTCCCCAGGGGCAGCCCCTTGTGACCCCTGGAGTTGGTGAGTTGTGGTATTGAATCCCACAGTTCTGAACAACATGCTTCTGCAGTTTCCTAATTTCGGGGTCACTCATTGACAGCCTCAGGAGGATGAAATGTCAGCATCTGTCCCCTCCACTTGCCCTGTCTCCCTCCACCTTCACCTCTCCCCTCCTCCTAATAGAATCAAGTGATAATTGACCTGAGGTCAAGATGCCAGGAGGACATCTGATTACATTATTACGGCTATGAAAAGGAATGCACAGCTGAGTCAGGTAATATTCTGTGATTACTTTTTATTTTCCCTGTCTTGTTTTGTTACTACTGCTGTGTCAGATGTTGTGTCCAGGGCGGGCCAGGAAGCTTAGCTTACAGGGTTTAGCTCCCTGGGCTGCAGGCCTCCGCGTGCATGTGGCGGGCGAGCGAGGCCGTGGCTCAGCACCGTGACACCGCAGGGACCCAGGCCGATGGTTAGGATGGGAAGGCTGGAACTTCAGACGAACCTGATGAACACTGGCCTGGTTACTGCTTATGCACTGGTGTTTCTGCCCCTACAGGAGGTGTGTCGTTGGTGAGGCGAGCCCCACAGGAAATCTGAGTGTGTGCCGGAGCTACCCGGGACCCAGGGAAGTTATGGAGGGACCCGCGTGGAGGTCCATTGCTGGGACAGCCCTTCAGGGAGTGCAGGCTCTGGACAGAGTCTGATTCTGGAAGCAGGCCAGTTCCTCTGGCCAGGCTGGTCCTGGAGGCCAAGTTGGTTCTACAAGTTGTTTGTGGAAGACGATTCTGCAAGCAGATTGCAGGGTCGGGTTCCAGGGAGGGTTTCGAAGCAAGATTCTGGAAGCGAGTTCCGCCGGCGTGAGAGTGGACCGCGCAGACGACACCCGGGCTGGGCCAGGGCCGAGCCTGCGTCTGCGAGCGAAGAGAGCGGGCATTGACGAAGGACTCGCACCAGCGCTCGCTCTAACACACCCGTTAAAAACCCCGTTGCGAACATTTCTTTGGACAAGCTCCTGGGAGGGCCCTGTTGACTGGGTGGGTGGGACCCAACGGCGCGGTGCAAGCTCGTGGAGTCGGCTCACGGAGCCGAGCACGCAAGCGCCGGGAAGGTCGGGCTGGCTGCGTTTGGGAGTTGCTTTTTTCCTTTTCCTCTAACTTTCCTTTTTCTCTTAACTTTTCAGCACGCACAGCGGATGCCGGGGCGCATGCGCAGTCTGCGCCCCGCCCGGCCGCGCGGCGTCGGGCCGGGCGGTTGCCAGGGACGACCGCATTCCCCTGGGACTCCGCGGTCGCGTGGGCGGGGCCTGGCCGACCCAAGCCCGCCTTCCTCGCGCTCTGGTTGGTTGTGACTGCTGTTCGTTGGAGCCGTCGCGGCCGCCGATTGGGCAAAGACAAGTTTCGCACGCTCGGCTCGGCGCTACGCCCCTTCAGCCGGCCCGCGGCCGCCACCCGCGAGGAGAGAACAGCGGGGGACCCGGCGCGGCGCCCGGGAGGGACCTGCGTCGGCCTCGGCTTCCAGGCGGGCACGGCCCGAGCGGCGGGCGGCGATGATCCCCGAGGAGAGGCCGGACGGCCCGGGCGCCGGCGAGGAGAGCGCGAGGCTGGAGGAGGCAGGCAGCGTTCGCAAGGTGGGCACGTCCGCGGGGGCGGGGGTCTTCCGGAGGAGGGGTCCGGGACCCCCAGCCCGCTTTTGCCCGCCACCTGCCGCCGGCGGGCGCGGGGCTGCGGAGTCGGCGCTGGCTTCTCAGGTCTAAGCGCGCGGCAAGACTTGTGGCAGCTCCCTGCTTCGCTCGCCCCTAGAGGCAAGCCGGGCTTATCTCTGGGGAAACTGAGGCTCGGTGCAGAGCCCGACCCCGCGTTGCGTGCCTGTGCTGGGCTTCTCTTTTGCGGGTTTGGGGCTCATCCTGTGCCGCCCAGGAATGGGTGGGAGCGCAAGTATAGCTCCGTTTTCCCCGCCGCTCCGGGGGGCGCTCCGGGGCCCCGTTCTAGGGCAGGTGTTGGGCTCTGGTGTGTGACAGCCCGTGGCCCTCGTGCTCGTTCCTGGAGCCCGTCATTCCTCCTTTCCCAGCTTTTCCCCCCTCTCCCCAGAGCTGCTCAGTTTTGCCCTGGGCACCTGGCTCTGTAATTGATGAAACTTTCCGCCCCAGGCAGGCAGCCGGAGCCTCCCGGGAACAGGAAGTGGCTGCAGGACTTCACAGCTGGGCAGTTTGTCCTTTTCTCGCTCCCCACGCACCTCCTCCCCCTCTGAGGTCCCTAACCCTGGGGCGCTGACTAGGACTGTGGACCATTTCCAGGAGTACTGGGGAGGCTCTGCATAGGGCGGGTGGAGGTGGAGACCTGGGGAGTCTGTGCTGGGAAGGAGGGGGCTGCCCCTCTCTGCAGCCTGGAGCTTAGGCGTTCCCTGGGGGTCACCAAGAGGCCAACCCCGTGTTCATACCAGGCCCACGAGGGGTGCTACAGGGTTCAGAGTAGCTTCTGGCTCGGAGGCTGCCCGGCCTCCCCGTTCCAGCACATCTCTCCAGGAGCACCGGACATCGGAGACCAGATGAACGGTGTTGATGAAGACAGCCCTGCTCAGCTGATCTCCTCTGCCCAGCACATGGACCACCCCCTCCCCAGGCAGATGGACATGGCTGCTGGCCCAGAGCCTGCTGGAGCTTTGCAGTTGGACCTCCGGAAGGGAGGGACGTAGCTTTGGCTGTGGCCTGCTCCTCCCTCCCCAGGTTCTCAGGCCTCCTGGAGGGGACGCTGCCCAGGGAGGTCTTCCCTGACCGATCTCTCTTGAGAACGCTGGAGTGTGGGGGAGATGTTGAGTCATAATCGAAGGTGGCCATGCACCAGGAGCCTTCATTGTGGGAGGGTGTGAGGCCTTCTTTAAGGTGCCCTCTTCGAGGAACTGGGACAAGATCTAGCCCCCAAAGGGTCTGAAACTTCCCTGTGCCTGAGAGTGGTGGGGGGGGGGCACGCCAAGGAAGATAGGCCACATTTCCTCCAATATGTGGAAGATGGTGGACACTGCAGGAGGCTGGCCTCAGCACTGCGTGAGGACAACTTTCTGTCCCTGCATCAGGACAGGGAGGCACTGGCCTCATCCCCACTGTGCTCAGGGGCCGTGTGACCATCTTTGGGGATGTTGCCCAGGGAAGGTGCATTCTGAGAAGTTCTTCCTGGCTCCAGGGCTGGTGACTGTCCCAAACAGAAGGTCCCTAAATGGCCAGGAGGAGGCGTGGTGGCCTGGGGCCCGAGAGCTGCTCCAGCTCCCAGGCCCTTGCTCCTATGGAAGCCCCTCACCTCCCCTGGCTGGAGCCTCCAGTCACCCGTCTGCAGCATCACTGTGGCTAGGGGCCCTCACATCTCTGCTTTCACTGCCACATGGCTCTCCTAGCCCGGGGCCCCGAGATGTGGGCAGCTAGCAGGATTGCCCCATATAATGAGGAACCATGGCTGAGGTGGGCAGTGGGCAGCCAGAGGGCCTGACCTGCTGCCTATGAGCTGAGCGGCCCTGGGCCTATGGTTTGAGCATTTGCCCAAAGGGACCCCACAAGTAAATAGCTAGCTGGGCTGGAGCCCATCCCAGGGTCAACGTGGGCTGAGCACCCCAGAGAGCAGGTGGGCTGGAAAGCCAGCCTCCGGCACCCTGTAGGCAGGCCCCTTTCCGTTAGCACCTTGGCAAAAGCTGGGCTAGGTCATCCCCGCATGGCCATGCCTAAGCTCATGATAGAATTGTGTGGGTTGAGTGGATTATGGGGGTTATGGAATGAAATTCAAAAGTGCAGAAGGGGGGCATCTGGGTGACTCAGTTGCTTAAGCGTCCGACTCTCGATTTCAGCTCAGGTCATGATCTCAGGGTTGTGAGATCAAGTCCTGCTTCAGGCTCTACACTCAGTAGGCAGTGTGCTTGAGATTCTCTGTCCCTCTGTCTGCCCCTTCCCCCCACCATGCGTGCGTGCAAGCGCTCTCTTTCTCTCTCTCTCAAATAAATATTTTTTTAAAAGATTTTATTTGAGAGGGAGAACATGTGCACAAGCCGGGGGAGCAGCAGAGGCAGAGGGAGAAGCAGGTTCTCCATGGAGCAGGGAGCCCGACATGGGGCTTGATCCCAGGACCCTGGGATCGTGACCTGAGCCGAAAGCAGACGCTTCACCAACTGAGCCACCCAGGCGTCCCAATAAATAAATCTTAAAAAAAAAAAAAAAAAGTGCAGAAGGTTGCGTGGTGAACCGTTGGCCACCTCCTGCCCAGGGCTCCCAGAGCCCCGTTGCACTGGTGCCGGCCCCACAGAACGGGGGCCACAGTCCCCGCCATGTCCCCCACCTGCTGTGTTCTTCCTGGCCATACCCCCCCTCCCCGTCCTCACACACCCAGCCAGGCCTGAGCCGCCCCGCTGCTCTGTGGAGCTCAGGTTCCACTGTGGGGACTGCGCCTTTCCCACCCATGAGAGTCTCCTGGCACTTGGGAGCTGTTGGCAGAGGCCAGGCCTGGGCCCTGTGACCTGCAGCTTTTCCACAGGGCTCTGACCCCCTGGCCCAGATACCACGTGGCCGCCCTCAGAGCCGCAGGGCCCGGGTCCACCAGCAGATCACCAAGGAGCTGCGGATGCGAACGGGTGCCGAGAACCTCTATAGGTGAGTGCCGGCGACCGCCCCCATCCATTAAGAGAGCGGTGCCACTGTCCCCTGAGGCCCTCTGCAAGCCCGGCCCATGCTGTGACCCGGGTTGGTGCCCGTTCTTACGGTCTGGTTTGGGAGAGGGACGTGTGAGCGGGTGACAGTGGCCATTGCAGACTCCCAGGAGGAAGGGCTGGGCCTCTCACCGGGCTCGGGGCAGCGTTCATCTGAAACCCTCACAGACCACCTGGGCTCCTACCTTGGTGGACCTCACTGGTAGGGGTCAGCTCCGGGTCAGCCAAGGGCCATGTGGGGCTGGAGGGAGCTGGTGTGCGGTGTGGGAGCCTCTGATTTGTATGTGGTGACCTGCAGGCACCGTTTAGGCCGAGCTGTGACAGGTGTCCCAAGATTGGGGACCCGGGAAAGTGTCCTCCGGGCTGAAGGGGTGCCTCTCCGTTAGAACAGTGAGCCGCACATCTGCTCAGACCTTCACCCATGTCTGCATGAGCCCACTCTGTGGGTGATGGCCCAGGAAGATGGTCCGACCTGTCAGAGCCCCAGCCACTGTGTGCAGAGCCAGCCGAAGGGTCCTGGGATGGGGGTCTGCTGGGCCCAAGGGGCTCCTCCGTTTCCTTGGTCATCCTGCATCCCTGTCCAAGCCCATCCCTGCTCTCAGCCTGGCCTTCCTGGGGACCCATCGCCCCTCTGTCAGGTGCCCAGATGTAGGCACAGAGAGGGTCTGACCCCCACCTTTCCAGGAAGGCTGGTTTTGTGTTGCTGTGGAGGCCTGCGTCCAGGGAGAGCGGTGGTGGGAGGCGAGAGCCTGTGGCCTGGAAGGTCTGGATCTGGGTTGATGTGCCCTGGGCCAGAGGCACTGTCTGTATGCGTGGACAGGAATCGACACCAACTGTAGGGGGACTCGGGAGAAGAGGGAGGTCATAGGGTGGGGCTGGGCCTGTGAGCACAGCATGCTGGGAGGGGCCTCTGGAGCCCAGGCCAGGGCAAGGGCTGTGGCGAGGCCTAGGTGCGTGCAGTCCGCCTGCAGAGCTGGGGCTTCAGCTCACCTTGGCCTCCCCCAGAGCCACCAGCAATGCCTGGGTCAGGGAGACAGTGGCCCTGGAGCTGAGCTACGTCAACTCCAGCCTGCAGTTGCTGAAGGAGGAACTGGAGGAGCTCAACGGCAGCAGTGTGGAGGCTGACCGGCCTGAGAGGTGCGTGTGTGCGCGTGCAAGGATACGGCCGGCCTGAGGGGTGCGTGTGCACTTGCACGTGTGTGTGGGGGGGGCCATGGAATCCAGGTCAGAGGCTGAGTGGGTGCATACGTGTGAGGACACCATCCAGAGCAGCGTCTGTGTGCTGTGGGCTGTGTGTGCAACACGTGAATCAGAGTCAGAGGAGAGGGGTTACGTGCAGCTGGGGAAGTAGGGAGTGGCCCCTGGGGACAGCAGGGTCCAACCTCAGAGTCTGGGCTCCATGGCTCTGGTTCCAGTGAAGGAATCACTGTGCCTCTGATCCCCCTGGGGCTGAAGGAGACCAGGGAGCTGGACTGGTCCACCCCGCTGAAGGTAAGCGCTGACCTGTGGCCCTGGGGTCACACCCTGCCGTGGGGTCTGCAGGGATCTTGGAGGCTTTCCGGTCCAGCCATTTCATTGAACAGATGGGGAAAGAGGTCCAGAGGGGGGAAGAGCCTGCCCGGGCTGTAGGAGCTTCTGGTTGGGTGGACTTTGGAGAAGACCCCCCACCATGGGGTAGGCACGGCAGAGCTGGTCATCCTGTGGAAGCCTGAGATGGCGACAGGGTTCCCTGACCCTCGCTCTGAGAACCCCACCGGCTGGGGGCCCCTCCAGGCAGAGCCTCTGCTGCGGAAATCTCCTCGGGTTTCATGAGCTAGGCTGCCTGGGGATGGCTGGCCACTGCCCAGCAGGCACCTCGCCTGTCAGGTGGCAGAGAGCCCCTGCTTTACAGGGGTTAGCGAGGGCTTCTGCACCTCTGAACCCCGTGTCTGCGGGGCAGGGACCCCCCCCCCACCCCCCACACCAGTCTTTAGCCCTTCTCCAGGGGCCCGGGGCTTCCTTTCTGGTACCTGTCTTTTGCCCGCGCGGGGCTGGGTGACCAGAGAAGGCCGGCACCTGCCCCTCCCCCAACCAGGAGCTGATCTCTGGGCACTTTGGAGAGGACAGTGCCTCCTACGAGGCCGAAATCAAGGAGCTGGGAGACCTGCGGCAGGTGGGTGGGCTCCCCTCCCCTCCCCTCCCCTCCCCTCCCCTCCCCTCCCCTCCCCTCCCTGCCCTGCCAGACCTGGGAGACCAGCCACTCCCAGTTCACAAATAAGGGCAACCGAGGCTCAGAAAAAAGGAGCCGAGCGCAGGCCTTCACAGGGCTGGAGGCCCCACCTGGGGCAGCTCTGGGGACAGTGGAGAGACGGGCACACACGCAGGGCACGCGATGGTTCTGTGCACACTAGGGAAGCTCTGTCCTCACCACCTTCTGCCGGCCCTTTGGGAATGGCTGCTGTGTGCCGATCCCTTCCCAGGGGCCCTGCCTGGGCCTCTCCCTGTGCTCTTCACAGGCTCCATGCCCAGGATGGGGCCCACAACAGCCCCAGAGAGGGCTGATGTGCGTCAGCGTGACCTTTTCCCCACCCCCCCAGACCCTGGCGCGCTCCCATGGGGCTCTGACTCCGAGGGGGTTCCCCGAGGGGGGTTTGTGCATGCCATGGGCTGGGCCTGGGGTGCTGGGGCCCAGCTGGTGCCTACCCTGCAGGCCATTCGGACCCCCAACCGGAGTGAGGTGGGCCTGGAGCTGCTCATGGCCTACTACAACCAGCTCTGCTTCCTGGACGCGCGCTTCGTCGCCCCTCCCGGGAACCTCGGGCTACTCTTCCACTGGTAGGGCTGTGGTGGGTGGGTGTCCGTGGTTCGCACCGACAGCTCCCCAGAGCCCTGAGACTCCCGGCTGCTTGCTGTGGGAGCGCCACCCAGCCTAACCCAACCCACAGGTACGACTCGCTCACGGGCGTCCCGGCCCAGCAGCGGGCCCTGGCCTTCGAGAAGGGCAGTGTGCTTTTCAACATTGGGGCCCTCCACACCCAGATCGGGGCTCGCCAGGACCGCTCCTGCCCCGAGGGCACCAGGCGCGCTGTCGAGGCCTTTCAGAAGGCTGCTGGTGAGGGCCGCCCAGACCCCACAGCCGCAGTTAGGGTGCATGTGTCTGCATGTCTGGGGCCAGAGCTGGGGCGGGGGTGGTGCGGGGCTGTGGGGGTGCTGCCGGGCCGGCCTGCCCACCTGCTGTGAGCGCCCCTCCGCAGGGGCCTTCAGCCTCCTGAGGGAGAACTTTTCTGGAGCACCCAGCCCTGACATGAGCCCAGCCTCGCTCTCCATGCTGGAGGGACTCATGACTGCCCAGGCCCAAGAGTGCATCTTTGAGGGTCTCTTGCTGCCGTCTCCTGAAGCCCCCCAGGATTGCCTGGCCCAGCTACGCCTGGCTCAGGAGGCAGCCCAGGTGAGGAAAGGGAGCCCTTGTCCCACGGGAGACCTGGCCAAGCCGTGGTGGCTGGATGAGCAGGAGGGCCTGGGTCAGAGGTCCATGCAGGGAGGGGTGGGGTGCAGTGGCTGGGTCTCCTGGTAGTTCCCAAAGCCAGCTGTTGTCCTGGTCTCTGGGGCTGGTCCTGAGTCCTTGCCACTGGGGCAGCACCAATCAGAGCAGAAACTGGGGCCCAGAGCCCTGAGCTTGGCTCAGCGCAGGGTGTGGGGCGGGATGCCTGGGCCTTGGGTCAGGGCAGGTAGAGACCAGGCCCCAGGATGGGGAAGGGCAGGGGCTGAGGCTCCCGGGCTCATCCTGGAGACCTCAGTGTCCCACCACGTGCACCGGCAGGTGGCAGCTGAGTACAGGCAGGTGCACCAGACCATGACCCAGCCACCTGTCCGAGACTATGTGCCCTTCCCCTGGACCACCCTGGTGCACGTCAAGGCAGAGTACTTCTGCGCCCTGGCCCACTACCATGCAGCCGTGGCCCTCTGCGACAGCCCCCGTGAGTGCCCTGGCCCACCCGTCTGCGTGCTGGCACAGGCCCCGGCGTGGAGGGGCTCACAGTCCTCTCTGATCCCCAGCAGCAGCCGAGGAGGACTTCCCAGCGCTGCCGCAGGCCTTCCTTGGGCCCCCGGCCACGTCGGAGCCGTGGGGCGCTGTGTTTCCTCAGGAGCAGGAGGAGCGCAGGAATCTGGGTGAGGCGGCCTCGTGGGGAGGGTGCCTGCTGAGGGGACGGAGCGCCCCATCCTTCGCAAGGCGGTAGCCTGGGCGTGTGCGGACGCTCACGGGACACAGCCCTTCCCTGGCCCAGGCTTCCACACGTGGCCGCTCCTCGTAGCGCGGCCAGCAGGCCCTCGGGGTGGACCCAGAAGCCCTCACCTGTCCAGGGGTGGGGGAAACTGGGGTTTGGTCCGGGCCGGGTGGGCTTAGGGCCCTGCGCCCCACGAAGCACAGGGCGCCATGTCCCCGCTCCGTCCCACGCAGGCAAGGCCCACCTGAAGCGCAGCATCCTGGGCCAGGAGGAGGCGCTGCGGCTGCACGCCGTGTGCCGGGCCCTGCGCAGGGTGGACCTGCTACAGGCTGTGCTGGCCCAGGCGCTGCAGCGCTCGCTGGCCAAGTACTCGGAGCTTGACCGCGAGGACGACTTCTTGGAGACCGCCGAGGCTCCTGACATCCAGCGTGAGCTGCCCGGCCCCTCGGGACGGGTGTGTCCAGCCTGCAGGCATCCGTGGGCTGAGGCCCTGTCGCTGCCCTTAAAGCCCACGGAGCCATGGGCCTTGAAGGAGCCGAGCCCCTGGGAGGAGCCCAGTGGGCCTGCTCCCTTGCTGTTCCTCGTCTCGCCATCCCTGAGGCCGGTTCCCGCCCCGGGAGGCTGCCAGCCGTGGCCTGGGAGGCAGATTTCCACAGGCCAGCCACCCGGCATCCCCTGCTTTGCAGGAGCCGGCAGGAGCGGCTGGAGAGGGGGGCCCCCCCCGGGGTGGGGGCGCACCCAGGCCCCAGAGGGCTGCAGGGGGGCCGGTATGCATCGAGCAGGCTGTTCCCTGGGCTACGCCCTCTGCTCTGGCTGACCCAGGTCCTGCCCGCATCTGGGGGCCTGAGCATCTGTGAGCCTCAGACTTAGCTCTGTCCCCCCTTTACCTTTCTCCTGTCAGCTAAAACACAGCAGAAGCCAGAGGTCAGGGCGCCCAGCTTCTCCAGGGTGAAGGTGACCGATATCTTCCAGCGGCTGGTGAGCAGCCCCTGCCCAGGTCACCCTCCCCACCTCAGCACAGGCGGGCTGAGGCAGGCGGCCCAGCCCTGCTCAGTCCCTTTGCGGCACCTGGTTTCTGACCCAGGGGGGAGGTGCTGTGGCCGCCCAGCAGCAGCTGACCCCCCTTTGCCCCCCCCCCCCCAGGGGCCCCTGTCAGTGTTTTCGGCCAAGAACCACTGGCGGCTGGCCGGGCCTGTGCGCGTGACCCGCGGAGAGGCCGGCTTTGGGCTCACGCTGCGCGGAGACGCGCCTGTCCTCGTTGCCGCTGTCATGCCCGGGGGCCCGGCTGCGGTAAGGCCCCTGCCCCACCCCCAGGCAGCTGGTATAAAGGGGGCAGCGGGGGCCCCTGGGCAGAGGTGGCAGGTGCCTGCGCGGGACTCCCAGACCTCCCCTGTCTCCCTGCAGGCAGCCGGCCTGCAGGAGGGCGACTACATTGTGTCCCTGAATGGGCAGCCCTGCAAGTGGTGGAGGCACGCCGAGGTGGTGGCGAGGCTGAAGGGCGTGGGTGACGAGGGTGTGAGCCTGCAGGTGGTCACGCTGCTGCCCAGGGCGGAGCCCCCTGGCACGGTGAGCCCGCGGGGCCCCAACATCCCCAGATGCCCAGAGGGTGTGGGGAAGAGGAGGCTGCATGTACGTGGGCGACCCCTGCAGGGGTGGCTTCCTGGGCGGCAGCGGCCCCTGCCCTCTGCGGGCCTCTGTGTGCCCACGCCCCTGGACGCTTGGGCTCGAGGCGCTGCTGTAAGAGCTGTTTCGTGGCCTTCACCCACCCCGGCGTGGCACCCAGTCCTTACGGGACCCCCAGCTCGCCCCTGACAGGCCAGCCACCACCTCCCTGGTCACTCCCCGGGCTGGGCAAGAGGTGCTGACTGACCCCTTTCTATCCCGGCTGCAGGGGCACCACCGGCCAGCCCTGGGAGGGCTTCTGAGGATCCAGAAGGAGTGTGGGTGGGGGACACCAGCTCCTGCACGAGCCAGCCCCAGGTGCTTCCTTGGCTGGAGCCGCAAGGCCAAGCCCACAGGGAGGCTGTCCCCACAGCCCTGAGCTGTGTGCCACCCTCCCCCTCTGGGAGCCCAGCGCCCCCACACCCCCCATATGTCCTCCTCCGTCCTGAGGCGCTTTCAGGCCAGTTGGCTGCCCCACCCAGTGCCTAGAGCTGCCCATTAAAGACCATGTCACACGAGGTGTGTGTGAGCCCAGTGCTGTGGCCGGGCGCTGTACCCACAGTCACAGCTGCTCTGGGCACGGAGTCCCAGATGCCAGATGCTGCCTCGGGGCTGCCTGTTCCTCACATGTGCCCACCTGGGGAGGGCAGCCCCCCAGCTGAAGGGGCAGGGTCGGGTAGTACGTTGGCAGTGGGCCCCTGGAGCCCACATCCTCCTCACACCCCCCTCCCTCTGCCCCTGAACAGACCACACCCTGGCCACACCCTCCCTCAGGGCTGGGTTGGCCCCAAGCAAGCCTCTGGGCCCTCCACTACCCCTCCACTGGCCCAGCCCACCCGGCACCCAGGGGCCAGACGGGGCTCTGGGGTGCCTACCCCACCCTCATCGCCTGCCCTCTGGGCAGTGTCCCAGCTAGGCCCACCCCGCCACGCCTTTTGCTGTCACCTCTGCTTCAGTTCTTGCGGCCCCCCCATCCTGCCTGACTCCCAGCCCCGCGGCTGCTGTCCAGGCCTCCTCTGTGCTTCCCGCCAGGCCTGGCCCCCCGCGCCCCCCTCAGTCCGCCCTGGCGGGGCCCTGGGTCTGCAGAGGGGTGGGGGCGCGGGGCTGGGCAGGGGAGAAGCCCCGGGGAGCGGCGGGAGGGTCTGGGGGCCGGGTTTGCCGGGAGTCCGCGTGGCCACCAGGGGGCGGCCGCTGCCCGCGCCAGCGGCGGCTGGAGGCAGCATGGGGGGCGGGGGAGGGACGGCCGCCGGCGCGGGAGAGCGCCGAAGCCCACCTGCGAGCCGGGGGGGGGGGGGGGGGGACACCTCTCCTTGCACACTCGTCCCGCCCCCCCTGCGGGAGCAGTGCTGTGCTGGTCCCCGCCGTCCCGCCGCGGTGTTCACGGCAGGGTGGGCTGAGGGGGGTGGCGCGGGGCCCCGGACGCCGGGGAGGGCAGCCTTCTGGAGGAGGGCAGGGCTCCCCGCCTGCCCGAGCCTGGGCCGAGGGCGGCCAGGTGCGTCCCTTCCGACCCGCCTGCCCCTCCTGGGAGAACGCCCCTCGCAGCAGAACCAGCCAAGGTCACCTCAGCACTTACTAACTCGATTAATTAAACTGTGCGTCACGGAGGCCATTACCCGCTAATCAGGGATGACGGGGCTGGCAGGTCTCGTCCAGGAGGGAGCCTCGACTCCCGTACCTCTGGCGGCCAGTCTGGACCCAAGAGGGGCACGTGGGCTGGGGTCAGAAGCTGCCGCCCCTCTCTTGCACCTGGCTGGTGGGGAGGGGCCCTTGGCTGAGACCACGCCCCCCCCCGGGGCCACAGTGCATGGTGCCCGCCCTCGGTCTCCAGCCCCTGTGCCTGGGGCTCCTCACAGCTGGGGCCGCTGCGGCTGGCACCAGGCTCCCTCTCCTGAAGAGGGGTCAGGGCGGCCGGCGCTTAGAGCTCCCCAGTGGGGTCTCCGAGGCCCCGCTCCAAGGCGCTACCCCCTGGGTTGGGTGCTCCTAGGGTCAAGTTCTGGGCTGCAGGAGGCAGTGCTGGGCCCACTCTTCACCCCAGGCCGGGCAGGGACAGACATCCAGTGGAGTCTCACCTCTCCCGGCCCCAGCCCCAGCCCCGGCCCGGCTGCGACAAACCCCTTTTCCAGAGAGGGAGGTATGCAGTGAGCTACGCAGGGCCAGCTGGGAGGCCCAGCCCGCATGTCCCGGCCACTTGAGAGGCCTGCCACTGTCTTTCTGGGCTCTGAGAGGGGGTGTCACCCTGCGCCAACCCACACCTCGGCAGGCAGGAACCAACCACCCTGTCCCCCCACCCCGCTCCAGCGTTTCCCCAGGCCACCCAGGCAGCTGAGCTGGAAGCAAGTGGAACCCTTGGGAATGAGGTCAAGGACCCAGCAGAACCCACAGCTCTGCCGCGGTGGTCAGTCCTGGCCCACACCCCACCCGGGTGGCCTTGGCAGGGACATGGAGAGTGAGTGCTGCACAAGCCTGAG
Source organism: Eumetopias jubatus (assembly GCF_037043125.1). Classification (NCBI taxonomy): domain Eukaryota; kingdom Metazoa; phylum Chordata; class Mammalia; order Carnivora; family Otariidae; genus Eumetopias; species Eumetopias jubatus. The sequence goes on along the minus strand of NW_028274810.1, from coordinate 108,746,714 downwards.
CACGTGGCAGCTCAGCAGCAACACACGAGGCCCTGGGGCTGTCTGGCGCCTGCTGGTGGCGGGGTCACGCGCAGGAGAGCCCTCCTTAACCAGGGCCTTTCTCAGACGGAGCGGCTGTCCACATGCCCATGGGTGTGCCTGCCCTGCCCATCTGCTCTGCTCCGAGGTGTGTGGGGAGCCCACCTGCCCCACGCAGGCCCCTGCCTGTGCTCTCTGGCCTTCTTGGTCCTGCTGGAACCTTCTTGGCCTTCCTCAGCCATGGCCACACCTCATGGTGTGGGCTCTAGCCCCGCTTTCTGGTTCAACCACGTCATCCATGTCTGTGTCACAGACGGGCCACAGGCAGGGACCACGCCACCTCTTCTACAAGTTCCATGAATACCTGGGAAGATTCAGGGACCTGGTGGGAGTGTCCCACATGTGTGCCCTGGGGGGGGCGGGTATCAGCACCCTGCCTCTCTCCCGGGCACCCAGAGCAGGGCATGTGGGCGCGGATGGCCCCGTGTGCCCACGCAGGGACATCTCATTTCCCAGAGTGGTCCCCCCTGGGCAGGGAGGTCGGGGGTGAGTGTGCGCTGTGATCCTTTTTGCTTTGCCAACAGAAAACTGCCGAGAGGGGGAAAGGCAAACTCCGTTTCGCTTGGGTCAGCAGTGAGCCTCACAGAGATTAATGTGAGGAAAGGGACGGCGGCAGGGAGCCCTGGCTGCGTGGGAGGTGCAGGCGGGATGGCACGGGGTGGGGGCGGGGCCCCGCCGTCCACACCAGCGAGCTGGGGGCGGAGGGCGAGGGCCGCAGGGTGGGGGACCCCTTCCCTCCTCTCCCCTGTCCCTTCCCCACTCACTCTCCTCCATGACCCAGCTCGCCCCACCCCCACCGCCTCAGCTTAGGCGCCTCCGTGGCAGCCTCAGTGGGCCCCCCATCCCCTCAGAGGTGGGGTTGGCCCGGGAGCCTCCAAAGCTGGGCCTGGATCAATGCCACACCCCACCCTCGCCCCATTGGACCCTGGCCCCTGGGCTGAGGTCACAGGAGGCGGCACTTGGGGAGCCCACCATCGGTTCATAAGGTGGTGAGATGCCCCGAAAGCTACCTGGGGACCAGCAAGTGCGAGAAGCAGCAGGAGAGCCAGGCTCACGCAGCCCTGCCCCGGAGGCTGGGTTAGAGGTCTGTGGTGCAGGTGGCCCCAAGGCCAGGAGGCCGGGCCACAGTCAGCTCATCCTTCCTTAGAGGCCTGAGCCCAGCGAGCGCACGGCCGCTGTGCTGCCCCAGGCAGGGCCTTTGCTGGAGAAGCTGCCCTCAGCCGAACTTGCTCCCTGACCGCAGTGACTCAAGAGTGACCCCCAAGAGAAACGTCCACCTGGAACCTGCGAACTTGTTTGGAAAAAGTCTTTGCGGTGTCATTGAGTAAAGGATTTGCGGATGAGTTCATCCCGATGACGCAGACAGGCCCTAAGCCCCGGGGCCTGTGTCCATAGGAGGCAGAAGGGGGAACCTTGTGGAGTTGGGGGCAGAGGCTGTGGCCACCAGAAGCCGGAAGGGACCGGACCGTGGGGCCCGCAGACCCTGACTTCAGGCTTCTGGCTCCAGAACTGCGGGGGAACATGTTTCTGCTGTTGTAAAGCCTCCAGGTTATGGTCGTTTATTAGACCGGCCACAGGAAGCTGGGACAGCAACCTCACACACGGCCTCGCACTTCCGGGCCTCAGTGTGTCCTTCTGTAGGATAGGACATGACCCACGTTGGGTGCTGGGCTCTGCCCAGGAGAAACACACCCCACACCTGGAATGCCCACCCACCCCGGGGTGCTGAGGCACAATGGCCTGAACATCTGCATTTGGGGCTGTCCAGGTGGAAACGGAGGGAAGGAGGCAGCCATGGACCCGCCCTGCCCCACTGCCCACCTCCCTCATCCTCAGAGCACGCGGCCCACAGCCTTCCGTGGCTGGCCCCCGGGAGGCGGTGGGGCTTCAGCCTGTCTCACCACCTTGCAGACCGCCTGGTCCCTGCAGTGCCGCTTCCTGTGTCCTCAGAGGGCAGAGGGTGGGAGCGGTCACTGCTTCTCGGGCTTCCGTCTGGCTGGGGTGAGGCATTGATCCAGGCCCCGCTGGAGGCTCCCGGGCCAACCCTGCCTGTCAGGGGATCGAGGCTGGCACAGAGGGGCCTGGGCTGGGTGGCTGCGAGTACGAGGAACAGGCATGGTGCGGGGGAGCAAGGGAGAAGCCGGGTCTTTAGCGTGGTGCTCCCGTGGCTGCTGAGGCCATGGCCCAGGACTGTGCGGTCACTTGGGGCCTGTGTGAAGCCACGTCAGCGCCTCAGGACAGCCCAGCCACCCCCCTGGCTGTGTGTGTTAGGGGTATGGGGCCTGGGGGGCCGCCCAGGTTCAGCCCAGTGCCCCTGCCACGCACAGAGCCCCGTGGCCACATCCTCTCAAGCTTCACTTTCTTGCTCCATGGCCAGGGGTCTGTGCATTCACCTGGCATGCAGGTGAGTCGACCTCAGCAAACTCCCATGTGGGCAGACAGACCCATTTGGGACCGTCTGAGGAAGGGGAGCAGAGGTGCTAACGGTGCTAATGGGGCACGTGGCCCAGGTCGAGGTCAGAGTGCTCCGATACAGGGGGGAGGTGGTACAGAGGCTTCCCGGGGCAGATAGGAATTTTCTCTGGTCCATGTGGCCACTAGCTGGAGGGTGAAGGATGGGGATGCGTCAGGAGGGGCTTGGGCCCCCCGGGGAGGCGCCGGCTCAGTGCCGTCGTCCCAGCAGGGTGAGGGTGGGCCTGGCCAGGGCAGAACGTGCGTGGGCCAGAGAGCGTTGGGTTTTGCCCCTACTGTCCACTGGGCGCCTCCGTTTCCCAGGCCGAGGAGGGGACAGGGTGAAGGGCTGACTCCAGCTTCCCTGAGTGACCTCCAGCCCAGACTGGGCTCTCTGTGGCCAGCTGCCTCCTGGTGTGAGGGAGAGGAGAGGGAGCTCCAGGGCACTGCCTTTAGACACACCATCAGGGCCACCAGCAAGCCACAGTCCCCTGGGGACAGCCCAGAAGGCCTCCCGCCCCTACCTGCATCTGCCTCCATAGAAGCACCTCTGCTTGGAGGGAGCAGGGCAGACCCGGCCAGCCCTGGGCGCCGAGAGTCACCTGGGGACACAGGGTGCCTTGGAGGGGGCAGGGCAGAGAGGACAGTGATGTGCCCGAGTTCTCACTGACCAAAGCACACCCAGCACTCTGACCAGTTGGGGAAGATCTTTTACCTCTGGGGTGCTCCTACCTGCCCCCCAGGGAGCACATGCCTTCCAGGCAGGTGCCGGGGGCCATCAGTTCTGTGCTTCTGACCCAGAGCATGCCCTCTAGTGATGATGGGGCCCCCAGCCCCAGCCCTGCCCCTCCTGAGGCTGTTCCCTACTCCCACCACGAGCTGGGCCAGTTCAGGGGCCCAAGCCCTCTCCCCTCCATGGGCTACTCCTACTGCTGGGAACCCCGCTTCCTCCCCCATCTCGTCCCCTCCTCCTTCCCTGCCTCTCCTCCAGGGAGCCTGGACCCTCCCTGCCTGAGGAGTGTGAGCTTGAGGGCGGGGGCATCCTCCTCACCTGCCCTGAGTGGAGTGGGGCAGGGAGGGATGGGGCAGAGCCACCCATCTGGAGCCTAGGGTTCTGCTTGGGAGGGGCTGACCCCAGGCACACAGAGGGCACCCTTTCCCAGACTGCAGAGAAAGCAGCTGGGAACATGTCTCTGGACCTCAGTTTCCCTGCCTGACCTCAGACTGTGACAAGAGGCTGTCAGGAGCTCTACCGGAGGAGGACCGTGCCACCCGAGAGTCCTGAATCCCTCCTGAGGAGACAAGCTCACGACCGAGTTCCTCCCCGTGTCTCAGGAGCTCAGCCCACCCATCACGGCCCCACAGACCCTGTGTCAGGCTCCGGCCCACGCACGTGTGTGCACACGGGCAGGACACGTGCAGCCGCGGAGGACCAGGTCCGCTGCAGGGAGGCAGGAGGGACCACTGCCACTCACCGGGTCCTCCCCCAGCCGTGTGGGCCGTGGTGGGGCCGGCAGACTGGATCCTTTAGAGGAGCACCTGCCCCACTGCCTTCCCCTCCCCTCCCACACCTCGAGAGTCAGCCCCAGGAGCATGGCTGAGGCCGTGGGGCTCCCGTGATTCCAGGAGGTCACACAGATTTGACATGGGGTCAGCTCAAGCCAGGACCCACTAGTCCTGGACACGGGCTGTGGGGCATGGCCTGGGGCGGGAGGGTTACCTGAAGCTCTGGGAGACGGTGGACAGTGGATGGGCTGGAGGGTCAGGGACGGTCTGGAGACCTGGGGGGAGGAGGGGAGCAGGGGGCGACGTACCAGAGCAGAGACAGGTGCGGCTGAGGGGAGGAGGAGGAGGAGACGGTGGGGAGAGAGAGCAGGCGGACGGGGGGGTAGGACGGGGTCAGCTCTGCCCCCTGGGCCAGCCAGCAGGCCCTCTCTGGAGGACGGAGGTGCCCCGGCCAGGCTGGTGGAAGGAGGCCGGACCGAAGTCCTGGGCAGGTCCCACTCGCCATCAGCCCCTCTGGGGTCAGGGAGGCGAGCCTCAGCAGGACACCCCTTCTGGGAGCGGGGTCCCCCACATGCTCTGCCCCAGGTGGGCTTCGTTGTCAGCAGCCCGCGGCGGCGGCTCTGATGCCCGGGCCCACCCTGGGAGAGAGCCCTCCGGGGTGGCCACAGCTCCAGGGGCCATACATAATGCAGTATTTACCTGGAGATGATTGGCAGCCCCCCCAGCCTCCTCAGCTCCCCCGCCTCCCCCACCCCCTACCCTCCCCGCCCGACGACGAGCCAGACGTGCATTAAGGCAAGAGTGACTTATCGAGCTGTCAGGAGGAGCGTTTTAAGACAGAATTATAGGGGAGAGGAAAAAGATTTTTACCAAATTAATGAAAAATCAATCTGGCCTCAAAAATCCATTAGCCTTCATAATGTGCCGGTTACAGGCTGAGCCGCACAATCCGATGGCCGCTGTTAAATACCGCGGCGCCCCCTCCCACCGGCCATTCATTACCCCACGGTGCTTACTTCTGAGAGTGACACCTGCCGCCCCCGCCCCAGGCACTGCATCTTGGCTGGTCTGGGGCTCCTGACCCCAGAGCCCCTCGGAGACCCCAGCCCTGGACACGGTCCAGCTGAGTCGGGCGTGGGTTCCCCCAACACCCAGACCCAGGGCCCCCAAAGATTGGGTGGTGAAGGTGGTGTGGACGGCATGGGGGATGCTGAGTGGTGATGCGCTGGTGAGGGTGGCGTCCGACCTGGCCGCATGGGCGCAGGGGCTGGCCTGGCTGGGTGATGGAGGGGGTCCGCGGTGATGGTGCGTGGCCTGGAGTCTGTGGCCCCAAGAGTCAGTGTTGCTGGTGACGGTGCTGCTGGCCATGGATACAGGCTGTGGTCACAGGGCCCGCGGTTGTGGTGGGCAGCGCTGAGCTGCGGGTGGTCTGCGAGGAGGGGCAGGCTCCCTACAAGAGCAGGAGGCGGGCATGTTCCTCCCACCACCCAGGTGGGCAACTGGGCTGGAGGCCCTGGGTTCTGACCTCACACACAGCCTCGTGCGGGGCGGCCTGGAGGCCACAGGGACCGGGGGCTGGGGCAGCACGCAGATTCTGGCTGACCCTGGAACTCAGCACTTGGAGCGGGCCCTTCCCCACTAAGAGGAAGGGGCCAGGCCCAGGACTGAGCTGCTGAGACACTCTGTGCCTGTGTGGGGTCTGTACCGGCCCGAGGCTGGATGGACTTTCCCCTGGCATCTCCCTCTCTTTTTCTCCTGGAATCCTGCCTGGAGCCCGCAGAGGCATCGGTCAGTGGCCCGCGCCCCGGAGCCCCCCCAGTGAGGCGAGGCTAGCTCCCCTCCTGTCCCCCATCACCCACTCCCTTGGGCCGGGTCTCAGGCAGGCAGTGACCCCCGGGGAAGCCCAGGGCCCAGCAGGGCAGGGAGGGGCGGCTGGCCCCCCCCAGCTGGGTCCCTCTCATCGGGGCCCCTGGCCAAGCTTGCTCCAGTCCCAGCCACGTGGCCTCTGGTCTACCTGCCGGGCTCCCAGCCTGCCCTGCAATCTACAAGGAGGTCCTCTTCCCTGAGACTCCTGGGGTGCTGCCCTCCACTGCCGTGTGGGTCTGTTCTCACCTCATTCATTCACCCGTTCGTCCCGTCTCCCGTCCTGGGCCTGCCCTGCTGGCTGTCAGCTGCCCAGATGGGGCTCAGTCCCGGCCCCTGCCCCCTAGGAGTGGGTGGGCTGCTGGGGCCTGGCAAGGAAGAGGCAGGGCCCTTGTGGGCAGGGCAGGAGTCCGGGGCCCGGGAGAGGCAGAGTGGGGCCACAGCTAGGGGGTGGGTTTGGAGCAGGTGGGGTGGTAGGCTGGGCGTAGGGCCTGGGGATGTGGGTGGAAGGGAGTTTTGAGGCCCCAGGTCCTGGGGCAGAGTAGAGCCCAGAGACACTGAGACAGCGGGAAGAACCCCACAGGCCCCCCACTCCACCTGCCAGCCTGGGTCTTGCTGTAGGAGAGCCACGTGCACCGAACCCTGCTGCTAGGAGGGGGGCCCACCAGGGGTCCTCCCAGTGGATGGCTGTGACTGGGCCCTGAGCCATGAGCACGCAGGACAGGGGTAGCCCTGCTCCCCAGCCCCGCAGGGCCTGGCCGGTGGGGCCGCCCACTCAGGGGGCTCTGCGGCACGGCCCCCCGCTGCGCACCCACCGCTCGCCCAGTCCTGCTGGAGCCAGACGGTCTGGTCGCGGCGGGCTGTGGTTCTGTGGACCAAATCCCAATTCATTAGTGGCATAGGTTGGGGCAGGAGGGTGGTGTGGGCCAGGGGGCCGAGGCCCTGTCTGCGGTTTTCCGGGTGGCCTGGCCGCCTGGCTCCAGAGGCTCCCAGACCCCCCCAAATGAACCTGCCTCCAATAATCAATCTGGAGGACAACTCGCGCCAACCATGAGTCACTTGGGCTGGCGGAGGGCAGGCCAAGAGGTGGCTGGCGTGGAGGCTGGCGCAAGGTGACCTGAGCCTGGTCCTGCCTCTGAGGGGCACCCAGGAGCTGTGGGGGCCCAGGTCACAAGCCCCACTTTCTCTGTCCTGGCACCTCTGCTGCTCCCCACTCTGTTTCTGGGTCTCTCCACGGGTTCTCTGCTCCCTGATTCTGCCTGTCCTGGCCTGTAGCTTTGTCTCATGGTGCACATGTTCGCCACCCCCGCAGCTGGGTCCCCTTCCCTCGCAGCTTCCGCGGAGGGTGGGGGGGCGTCTGCACTTCCTCATACCTAAGAAGGTCTCAGGGGCCCAAGGCTGTCAGTGCAGGAGGGAGTCAGGCCTTCCAGGTCAGGGAGCCCCAGAGGAGAGGCCAGCTGCGTGCCCACTGGGCATGGGGGGTCACAGGTCCATTCCTTGCTGGGGTGAGGGTCCCTCTGCCCAGCAGAGACAGTGCTCCAGGGGCATCCTGGGGCGCCCACCAGGCCTGGGAGCTGGGCCGCTAGAGCCAGAGGAATGCCAGCCTCCCAGTGCTGGGCAGGCCTCGGCTCTCCCCACTGGGACCCTGCCAGGGAAGCATCAGGGACCCCGAGGGTGGACCCAGCGGAACACAGTGGGGGCAGGGAGGGGCATTCATCTCCACACCTGTAACCCCCCCACCCCCGATAATGCTGCATGGCGGCCCCCCACCTCCCTCAGGTCCCAGCCAGGCCAGCGTCCATCCGATCAATGACCAGGCACATCCTGAGCCCGGGGCGGATCTGCTGACCCAGGCGGGCCGGCCTGCCCCATCCTGTCCCTGCCTCATCAATAGCGGATCATCCGGCGTGCTGTTCTCAGCCCCCTGGGGAGCCGCAGCGGGACAATGGCTGGGCCCTGCAGCCACCAGGGGGGCAGGACCCTGAGAGCAAAGCTGGCGGTCAGCTGGAGGCTCCCCAGCCTCCCAACCCCACCGGTCTCGCATGCGGCCTTCAGGGCCCGGCAGGGTGGGCACCCCCAAGGCTGCCTGGGAGCCTCTGACAGGCCTCGCTCCCAGGACTCCGGCCTTCCCTTTGGGACAGCTGACCGCCAACCTCGGAGGCATCACCTGTGGGGTGGGAGGGACGGGCAAGACCTCAGCATCCGACTAGGCCCCGGGGGGGGGGGGTTCCGAGGCCAGATCACTCGCAGTTTGAGACCTTTCTAACCGGCAGGGCCGCCCCAGGTAATGTGGGTGCATGGAGGGGTGAGGGCCCCTGTGGACGGGGCTGTCCACAAAGAGGCCAAATGGCCCTGATAGCAGACGGCCAGGGCCCTGCCTGGTCCGAGGGGCTGGTGCCCACAGGCCCCAAGAAACGGGGACAGACCTCCGCACACAGCATGCCCACGACCTCCCCAACTTCCTGTGACAGTCCTGGCCGGGCAGGTGGGGCTTCCTGCCCACATCACAGGGGGCACCCTGAGAAGAGACTGGCCAGCCCGACCGCCACCGGGGTCCAGGCAGCTGGGCCAGGCGCTGCCCTGGTGAGGTGGGGGTGCTGTGGCCAGAACTCTGCAGCCTCAGGCCTTCCCACAGGCCCACTGGAGGGCCGACAGTCAGTAAGGAATGGAGTCACGGCCAGGGCAGTGGGGCAATCAGGGGTGTGTAGGGGGTAGGCAGGCCCCCCCACCAAGATCCCCACCCCTGCTTCCCGTTCCCCCTCTCTGGCCCTCAGCCCTTTCTGCCCTCAACAGCCCCCATTGCCCCGCCATGGTTTCTCATGCACGGGGTCAAAAGTCCAGGCTCTGGGGGGTGGGGGAACAGAATCCAGGAGCCCCCTCCCTCCCCCTCCCCCTGCCTGACCTCACTTCCCAGGGGGCATCTCAGGTACTTCCCAGGATCTGGAGCAAGGCATTCCAGATGGGGAAGCCCACACGTCTGCCCCAAGACTGGAGCACAGCTGACCTTTCAGTTCTCCCCGGGGACCATGCTGGCCACCCCAAAGTGGAAGCATGGGGACGAGGCAGGAGAGCTGGGCTCACACGTGCCCGCTCGCCTCGTGCAGTGTCTGGGCCTGCTTTTCACGCACGGGAGCTAGGCTTCTGTCCAACTTAATACGCAGTAAACGAGCCAACAACTAAACCCTTGCGGGTGGGTTTACGGGCCGCCGCGGGAGAGCCCAGGCTTCCGGCCGTCGGCTCAGCAAGCTCCCTGCTCGCAGGGGCAGGGCCGGACTGGGCTGGGGCGGGAGGATGGACTCACCCAGACGGGAGGCCCCACTCGGACTGGCGACGACGAAGAGTTCAGAAGAATGAACGGGACTTCTCTAGGCCGGGCGCCAGGGTGGCTCAGTCGGTTGAGTCTCCGAGTCTTGTTCTCAGCCCAGGACTCGATCTCAGAGTCATGGGTTCAAGTCCCATGTTAGGCTCTGTGTTGGGCGTGGAGCCTAGTAAAAAAAAAAAAAAAAAAAAAAATTCTCCAGGCTGAATGAAGAGGCTGGAATCAGCCTGGTGTGGGGAGCGGGCAGGGGCGGCTGTCAGTAAAGAGGGGCCAGTTCACAGGGGCCACGGAGGAGGGCCTGGTAAGGCCAGAGCTGCCGTCAGGTCACTTGGCCACTGTGTGGGTCGTGGGTTGGAGGGGCAGCTGGGAGGTGTCCCGGGGCCTTGACATGGCCTCCTGGGTCTGTGGTGCTGGACTTTGGTTTCTGCTTGAGGGCCCAGAGAGGTTCAGAGACTTGTCCAGGGTCCCACAGCATTTGCGCAGGGCTTGGTAGACTTAGACACTCCCCTCTGGGCCATTTTAGGGTAATTTGTTGGGGTTTAGCTGGAACCCCCCCGCCCCCCAGGGCAGGCTCAGCCTCTGCCTCCACGTCCCTTGCGTGGGTGACTCCCACATGCACAGTGGGCTTGAGAGGAGAGGCCGGATGGCGCCCCTGTGCGGGGAGGAGGCTGAGTGGGGGCTGCGTCCACCTGTTCCCACATGACTGACGCGGTGTGGGGACTGGGATTTACCTGTTCTTGGAACTGGTGTTTGTGAACATTCCTAAAGAGGAAAATCAATGAATTCCCCCGGAAGTGGCCGTTGTTGGAACTGGGAGAACAGAACAAGCAGTTTCATACAGGCTAGAAGAGCGTGGGGCGGTGGCCGAGGGCGCGTCTACAGCGTCTGTGGGCCCTCGGTCAGCTGTCAGGACGGAGAGCTGTGACCCTTCAGAGTGGCCAGCCCCGGATGGAGTGTGTCCTCCTGCTCAGTCTCAAGTCCCCGCCCGAGGTCCCCTCCCCAGGCCTGAGGACCCCCGACTTCCCTGCAGCCCCAAGCTGGTGGGCGCATGCGGGGCAGGTGAGGAGCCCCCCATGGGGTCATCCCTGGCCTGTCTGGGGACCCACCGAGGGCTGGGTCGGGGGAGCCATCCGCCCCCACGGAGGCAGCAAGAGGGTGCGTTGAGTGCAGAGCTGAAAGCTCCAATAAACCAGCTAAAGTCACTGTGCCCCCCCCCAGTTCTGAGCAGTGTCTGCAAGACCCTCCTGCTGGACCCCCAGTGCCCTGCTTCCCTGGGCTCCTGCGCGGGTCCCCCAGCCTGACGGGTCCTGGGACAGGCCCGAGCGCCCTCCTGAGCTCGGGCTGAGGAAGGCTGCCTTCGGAAGTCCCAGTCCCAGCCTGGCCCAGAGCGTCCCCCCTCCCCGTGGCCCCCAGGACGCCTCTGGCACCGCCACCCCCCGCCCAGGAGAGCCGTGGGAGGAGGCCAGGCTGGGAGGGCAGAGCAGATGTGGGAGGCACAGGGCATGGGGCCTCTCCCTCGGGCAGAGGGCCTCCAGGCTGTGGGATGCAGGACAGCTCGATTTTTAACAAATTTTTCTTGTGTAAAATAGATGTGACAGAAAATTCTCCATCTTAACCTTTTTTAAGTGCACAGCTCCGTGGCACTAAGCACATTTGTTTTGGAGCCCCTGGCACCCCCCCGTCCCCCACCCCATCTCTCAGGGCTCGGCTCCTGGGGCCCCCAAGAGCATCTGACCTGTGGCTGGCACCTTCCGCCCAGCGGCCTGTCCTCCAGGCCGCACCCATGAGGCTTTGAGAAGGGGCAGGTGTCTGGCGCAGGCCAGGTGGGGAGGGAGAGCCCAGGAGGGGGGCTTTGCGGGAGGAGGTGCGGGGGAGGGGCTGGCAGCCGTAACTACATGCAGCGGCAGCAGCAGCAAATTGATGTCTCCGGGAGGCCAGCAGCCCAGAGCGTTTTTAATGGTCCCTAAAGCCCTAGGTCAGCCAGCGCTGAGCTCAGCATCCCCCTGTGAGGCTGGGGGGGGGGCCCACCTCTGCCCTCTTCTTCCAGCCCCCGCCTCCCCCCGGGGCCACTAGAGCCCGTCAAAGAACTGGGAAGAGGGGTGCAGGGCCCTATCCTGTGTCCCGTCCCGTGCAGACCCCGTGATGACCCCTTCTTGCCAGGCTGGAACTACCCTGCCCTTGGGGCCCTGCCAGGGCGGGGGGGCAGGGACAGATCGGAAGCTCCCTCAGCACCCCCCATCCTATTTGTCAAGGGCCCATTAGGTGCTGACAGCTGCTTCTCCATCTGCCCAGCTTAGGGCAGGCTGCGCCCCCCGCCCCAGGTCTCCATCAATCACGGACCCTGAGGTCTGCAGGCTCCTCCACCTTGGTCTGGACTGGGGGCCTCTGAGGGCAGCCCCCCCAAGGGCCCCCAAGAGGGCTGTTTGTTTGGGCAGGACGTCATTTAGGACTCAGGGAACATGCCAGGAGGGGCGGCAGCAGGGCCATCCCCCAGCAGCACAGCTAGTCCGGCCTGGCTGGCGGCCGGAGCAGGTGCCTGGGCCATGGGGAGCCAGGGTCAGGCCGCTTGGCAACCTCAGCCCTCGGGGCCCACCCAGTGGAGGGGGCCTGAGGCTGACCCTGCTGGGGCTCTGGGCCTCAGTTTGCCCATTAGCTGGGCTAGAGGGTGCACGGGAGGCCTGGGACAGGGTCCAGCCCCCGGCCTCCCTGGGCTCCAGCACCGCTGGCTGTGGGGCGCTGGCCAGAGAGAAGGGGCCAGGGAGAGTGTCTGGCAGCTCGTTCCCTCTTGCCGGAGGCTGCGGGCAAGCCGCGGGCACAAAAGATGGTCTGGCCAGGCACAGCAGCTGCCCCCAGCTCAGGCGGCCCAGCAGGCTGCAGTTTATTTATACGACACAGTTTACTTATTTATAGGGCTCTTGCTGGGTGGTGCCCAGACTCGGACTAGGAACTCCAGGCCAGGGAGGCGAGGGGGGTGGGTGCCGAGCCCCTGAGATACTCAGGGCCCCACAGAGGTGGCCAGCGTCCAGCACCAGCCCGGGAAGAGGTCCCCAGTGCGTCCCCTCCTCTGTCTGGGCAGGGAAGCAGGGGCACACAGATGAGGCCCGTGGAGGGGAGTCGGGTCACAGCCGTGCGGCTCCAGCATGATGACGTGACCCTCCAGGCCCTCGTTTCTTGGGAACCCATGCCCTGGTCTGGCTCCCAGCGCTCGGTGGACTGCTGGCCATCGCTTTGGGAGGGTGCTGGGGACGAGTAGGGCAGGGGGTGGTGCGGGGGCGGCCCGGACCCTGTCAGCCTCTGCAGTTGCCAGACTCCCTTCATGTCGGGGTCTCCAGCTAAAGCACACGTCACCCGGGGCAATGAGTAATTATTAGTATACGTATTCTCCACAGGGAGCACGGGAAATATTTACAATAAAGTTTTTTTTTGGTCTGAAATCTAAAGGTAACTGGGCCTCTTGGGTTTTTATCTGCAAGATCTGGAGGCCCTCAGAGCACCGGGCCAGCACCTGCCGGGACCCTGCTGGGGAGCGATGGAGGAGCAGCCCCAACTCTGTGGACACACCTGTCCGGCTTCCTCCTCATGTTTCCACCTTCCACGTGCCCTGTGCCCCGCCCCTGCGGCCCCAGATTAATCTGAGAAGGACAATGTTTATATTAACCATTCATTTATCGATGTCTGCTTGCTGAGTCAATGGCCAAATTTATTGTCTCACAAGATGGGCCTTATTGAGCCGAATCCGTCCCTCCCGTTACACCAGCCCTGGGGTAGAGGGATGCTGTCAATGTGGAGACCGCTGACCTTGGGCCTGCCAGTCCGTTGGGGGCTGGGGTCTCCCAGGAGAGGCTGTGGGAACAGGAGAGGAGAGGGAGCAGCTGGGTTTCACCCCTGCACCCCACCATCACGGTGCCCCCGCCAAGCAGCCGTACCCTCGCTCACAGCTGGGGGGTGGCATTGCCCACAGGCCGGGGGTCTGACTCAGGCAGAGGAGGTCAGAGGTTCAAGAAGATGGGGGCCCTGGGAGATGTCGGACCATGAGCTCACTGGGAGCCACTCAGGGTTGGGGGGAGGAGGCAGCATACCTCCCCGGGACCCAGTGCAGTTAGTGTGCAGGGGAAGGAGGGTTGAGGGGGGCCTCAGGCCCTGCAGAGACACTGCCGCACCCCCACCACCTGGGGCAGGGAGGGGGCAAAGAAAGCCCAGGACCAGGCTGCCCACCTCCAACACTGGGCTGTGGAGACAGCGGGTGGAAAGGCCTGTGGTCAGCCCCAGTGAGGAGGTGTGCCGAGGTCTTGTGGAGCCCGGCTGGGGAGCGTGCGGGCCTCCGGGACCCCTGAGCCTCCGGGCCAGCCCCACAGCCCGGGCTTGTCCGAGCCCAGGGCGTCAGGGTGATCAGCTGTCCTCCTTGCATCTGTGGAAATTCCTCCAGGGTTGCCGACAGGGTGCGAAGTGTGTTCCAGGCAGGGAAGCTGCAAGTCCTAAGGCAGGCCAGGCTCGGGCAGCGTGAGCGTGTTCGGGGCCCAGCTCTGTGCCCCTGCTACTGCTAGGGGTGAACAAGGGCCAGGGGCAGATGCAAGCAGGGCCTGGGAGGAGGCTGCCCCCCTGCACGTGGCCTGGGCTCTGGAGGGGTGCACCCTTATGGGGCATGGCGAGGGTGGGAAGGCAAATTCCAACGACTTTTGAAGGAAGATCAAGTGGGTGTACGAGAGGCGGGTCCGGTGGCTGGAGGGGCGGTGGTGGTCTGAGCGCCTCAAAGACAAGGAGCTGGCCCCACATGCACTGAAGGGGTGGATGGGGGGCTGCTCCTGCTGGAGGGGTTCCCCTGGGCTGTACCCCCTCGAGCCCTTTCTGGGTCCTTCCCAGGCCCTTCTCTCAGCTGCTCAGAGGCTACCAGACGGCAGGCCAGGCCTTGGACCTGGGGGAGAGGGGGCCAGTCAGTGGGCTCATTTGTGGGCCTGGCGGCCTTGCTGAATGAGACCCTGCACCTGAGTTAGTACCTCCTGCAGTCAGGAATAAGCAGCCGCCCTGCTGGTCAGGGGACCCCAGTGGGGAGAGGTGGAGAGACAGAACAGACCAGGAGGGGGGGCGAGAAGAGGGGGGGGGTGCCAGCCCCGCCCGGCTTACCCCTGCCCGTTTCCCCACCTGTGGCTTGTGGACTAGAAGGCGTGTTGGGTCCCTCTGGGGAAAGCGGATCCCAGCCCCTCAGAGACCCCCTTCACACAGATTGGCTTCGTTCACTTAGTGACACGCGCTAGGTCTCCTCCACGTCTTTTCCCCTCACGAGAGCTCATTTGGTCCGCGCGCGGTCCGGATGCACCACAGGTCGTGTATCTGTCCACCTACTGAGGGACATCTCGGTTGCTTCCAGGTTCAGGCGATTGTGCATAGAGCTGCTATAAACACCTGTGGGCAGGGTTTTGTGTGGGCGCAATTTGGGTAAATACCAGGGGGCATGATTCCTAGATCTTAAGGGAAGAGCACGTTTAGTTTTGTGAGAAACTGCCAAACTGTCCTCCAAAGTGCCTGTGCCGTTCTGCACACCCACCAGCCACGGGTGAGCGCCCCTGTTGCCCCTGCCGCTCGGCGCCCTCGGCAGCCTCTGGCGTCATGGGCGTCTTCTCCGTATTTCTGAATAGTCTGTGATTGTGGCTCTTTCTTGATTTTCCAGGTGTGGTCATTCCCAGTTGCCTTCTTCCCACAGAATAGGGGTCTCAGCCCCTAACCCTCCATCCGTGGTCAGAGCACCATCTCCGGTGGGCCATCACGGGGACGACGGCACCTGCAGCTTCGCGGTCCCAGGCCTCAAGTCCACCCCTCACCCTGGCCCCCCTCCCGACCCCTGATGTGCACCTACTCTTCTCGGTCCTTGCTGGAAGTGGCTCACCCCACACTTGGTGCCTGCAGCGCCCGTGGGCTTTCCCCAGCCTTACTATCTGCAATCTGTCCCCTGTCCTGGGATGACCCCATCACTGTCCTGTGGCTGCTTCCCCGGGCCTCTGTCCTGCACAAGAGTCCCTTTTCCTGGAAGCCATGTCTTTCTCCTTCCTGGCTTTCGGTCACCTTTCCTGTCCACCCACTTCCTCAGAAGACACAAGGAAGGCAGACCTTTGGGGAATTTGCCTGCTTTCTGGTTGCAAATCGGCCGTGAAGGGCCACTCTGCTGTCCTCTGGTGCCTCCCTTTCTCATTCCTTCCTGGTATGTGGCCTGCCCCCACTCCAAGGTTTTAGGATCTTCTCTTAGTCCTCAGGTTGGCAAGTTTCCTGCTGACGTGTGGCCTCAGCAGAGCCTGGCGGGCCACAGCCCCAGCTGTGGGCCCACCGGGGAGGCTTCCACCTTTCCATGCAAAGCAGGATGCCCCCACCCCCAAGCTGCCCTCCCTGTGCTCACCCTGCAGCCTCAGCTGCAGTGGTCCTGGCCACATACAGCCGGGGGGCACCTGGCTTGGTGGCTGAGGGAGGCCAGGGCATACATGGGCAATCAGCTGGATCCCCAGGCAGGGCTGGGGCTGGGAACCCGAGTGTCTGGGTTAGCAGCAGGAAGGCTAAGGCAGGAAGGAGGCTCCAGGGGTGCCCCCGACCCTGGGCTGAAGTCACCTTCCAATCCCAGCCAGCTGCATTACTCAGGGCCAGCAGAGTGGCCTGAAACCCAACCCTGAAGCTCCAGTTCCCTCTGCAGGGAGGGAAGGCGAGGCAGGCAAAGGCGAGGTCAGAAACCATGGGGTGGGGGAGGGGTGCTGCCCTGCGGTCACCCAGCCAGGGCTCTGCCTTCTCCATCCAGGGGAGGTTTCTGGCCTCTGGCTTCTCTGCCCTGGCTGTGGGTCACCTGTGAGGTCATTTCGGATGCCGCCTCCCCTGGAAGGCTTCTTTTTTGGCCGCTGTCCCTCCACCTTCCCAGGCCCTTGTGATTGAGCCATGTGGCCAGCCTGGTGTCTGTGCATCCCTCTCCACAACCCCAAGGGCAAATTCTGGGCAGATCCCCAGCCGCTGGACTTGGGAATGCCCCCTCATCCATGGATGCCCACCCCCAGCAAGATCATCACCCCTTTCCCAATCTGGACCGCCCCTTCCCACCTCCACCCCGAGGCCTCCGGCATGCCTGGCCCAATGCCAGGTGTCCCCAGCAGATAGGTGGTAGGATCTCTGGGCCTGCCGCTGAGGGCACATTGGACTGCTCCTGGGGTGGGCTGGACATACAGTGGGGAGCCCCTGAGGAAGCCTGGCACAGGACGCCCCAGCCACCCCGTGGATCCAGAGGCCCTGTGGAGCGAGACTGTCCGGGAGGGCCGGAACCTATAGCCAGAAGACCTGGCTGCAGCCTTGGCCCCCCTCCCTCCCTCCCTCAGCCTCTCTCAGCTTTGGAGCCCCCGTTTGCCCCTCCTCACCAAAATGTGTTATCTGTGATAAATATATTCCACTGTGGTCAAATGGATTTGGTTGGGAAAACCTACAGAGCTGAATGCGGGTTGGAATTAAATTCTATTTGTTTTAGTAAAAATGTATTGGTGCAAGTGGTTTTTTAAAAAGGCCTCACTCCAGAGCCCTTCCCAGGTGCCCCCTTCTGCAGCTCTCAGCCCTCACACCAGCCCTCACACCCTTCCAAGAGGAAGGGGGAGATGGTCTGTCTGCGGGCTGGGGGCCCAGAGAACAGACCCTATGGTGGGAGTCTGGGTGGGAACAAGCCCCCAGCAAGACAGGTGCGTTTTCCACTTTCTGCCAAGGAGACAAGGGTGATAGGGTGAGAGTTCAGCTGGGCCACAGGAAGCTCGGAGCCAGAGAGAGGGGTCCTCGTGGAGCAGGGCAAGCACGCTCCCCATCTCTCTCACGAACACCTTGACCTCCGGCCCCTTTTGTGCCTACGTTTTATGTTTTTATCTCTAGGGATCTCCATCATCTTATCCTTTGGGTTTCCTGTACTTTGTCTCAAACCCTTATACCAGCCCCACCCGGTCCTTGCTGCAGGCCCGGCTGGGGGGTGGCCAGGCAGGTGGCGCAGCGAGCAGCCGGTGCAGCCGGTGGGGCGGGGAATGCCAGGGCCAGGAAGGCCGGCGGGTGTGTGTCGGGGGGCGCCCAGCGGGCGACCAGGCCCGTGGCTGGGGGCGAAGGGGCACAGCGGGCCCGTGAGGCCAACGGCAGCGCTCGGCCTCGCGGCCCGGCCGCCCCGCCCCTCCTGGGGCGCCGCGCCGCGCATGCGCACTGACCTCCGGGCCGCCGCCGCGCCGATGCCGGGAGACAGCTGCGCCCGCCCGCGCCGTTCCCACCTCGCCCCGCCCGCGCACGTCGGGACAGCCCCGGGCACCGGCGGTGGCAGCTCGGCGTGTCACCTCCCGTGCCACCCGCGCGGCGCAGCGGGCACGCGGCCCCTCCAGATGCGCAGAGCCTAGGGCCCGAGCGCGCTTCCTCGGCGGCGGGCGGGGATCCGCCCGGGGCGGCGCCATCTGACGCCCCCTCCCAGCTCTGCAGCGCCACCCCGCCCGCGCCATCTGTCGGCCGTGGAGCCGCGCCAGGCCAGAGGGCCAGGACCCGGGAGCGTCCCCAGCCGCTCCCCAAGTCCGCCGTGCCCAGCACTGGGCGAGCCGGCGAAGCCCCTCTTGGTGCTGCGTGACGGCCCCGGGCCAGGATCCGGGCCGGGGGAGAAGCCGGGGCAGGGGAGGGTGCGGAGAGGGGCGGGACCCTGACCTCCGCGTGGAGCCCGAGAAGAAGAGCCACCTGGTTCCTGCTCCCCAGAAGTGTCTGCTCTGGGCCTTCTGAGCCCGGTTCAAGCACCAGTCTGTCCCCCACCGGTGCCCCTGCGTCTGGGCTGGCCCCGTCCCCCACCCTCCTCCGTGCTACCAGACTCCTCAGTTTGGTCCCTAAGGACCTTTCTTTCACCTCCAGTTCGCAACTCCTGGCCTCTGGAGACCCCCCACTGCCCCTCCCCACGCCCACGGCCCCACCTCAGGCAAAGCAGCTGAGCCCTGAGGGGCTTACCTTCCAGTGTTCACTCTGGGAGAGCCCTGCCCCGGCCGCGGGGAGGGCTCCCCGTGCCCCCATCCCCACCCCGCGCCGTCCTCGCCATAAAACCAGGCCTTCGGCAGAACCCTAAGGGGCATGACCCCATGCCAGTTCTACTCTCAACCCCTGGAAAGCTTGTCACCACCACCCGCTTCCCAGGTGAGGAAAGTGCTGTCCTACGGCAGGGCTCCCCCTCCTCTCCTGCCCGTTGGCCCCTTCAGAGACAGGAAGAGTAGACCCTCCCACCTGGCTGGGCCGGGGGCCGGGATTGTGGGCTGGACAAGGATGGCTGAGGTCTCTGGGACAGACTCCAACCCCGCGCCTCCCACCTAGCCTCAGCCTTCCCCCTCTCCAGTGGTTCTACTTACCCCATGAGCCTGTGGGGGAAGGGCCACGCAAAGGAGATGGGCTCAGATGGAGTGGGGGCCTGACCACAGTCACCTTCCTGTCAGGCCGCTGTGTCCAGGTCCCCCGTGGACAGCTCCACTACATGGAGTTGGGGAGGGAGAGCCAGAGTCCAGAGGGTGGCCACAGGCCAGGACCCTGGATAGGGGCGAGCACTCTGCCCTTACGGCTGGGAGTCGTGGCCAGTCAGGGCTGGTGGCCAGAGGCTCCAGGACACGGTCTTCCCTGAGAAGGCTGCGTGAGAAGTGGGCTCTCTGTTCCCGGACCAGCCCAAGGCACACTGGCTATCCTTTAGGGAGGGATGCTGAGCGGGAGTTAGAGTGGCCAAAGACCTGTCTGAGGGGGCAGAGAGGGACAAGAGAGGCATCGGTCCACGGCAGGGAGCAGAGCCATGAATACAGGGGGCAAGGGGCAGGGCTGGCTTGAGGGCGAGGGCCTCGAGGTGGGGGCCAGGCTGGGGGAGGAAGAGGAAGCCAGCAAGGTGACTCAGGGAGGACAACAGACACGGAAGGATCAGGAAGGATCAGAGTGCGCTGGGGAGGAGGAAGGGGAAGCGGGAGATGGTCTGAGGGCTGGGGGCCCAGAGAACAGACCCTACCAGGGGAGTGTGCTCACTGCCAAGGTTGCCCTTCACCCTCCTCCAGTCTCAATCAAGCTGCTAATTAGCATCCTGACCACTCAATTAATTAGACTGCACATGCCTAATTATGACAGAGTGCATTGGTGGGGGCGGGGCGGTGCCCTCAGCCCCCACCCCTAGGCCCCCCAGGAGCCGAGGTTTATTGACCAGAAAAGACATATGAAAAGACCCCGGCCGTCGGCAGTGGGGTAGGGTGGGGTGAGTAGAGGGGTGAGGGAGACAGGCTAGAGACCCTCAGCCCTGTGTGTGCGTGGGGGGGGGTGCTCCCACATTCTCGGCCCAGCCCCCCCAGGTCTCCACGGTTGAGTCCTCTTCACCCCACACTCCAGGCTTTGAGTCCCTACCTGCACCTGCCTTGTCCACAGACTGAGTTACCTGAAGTTGTCCCAGGCAGGTTGGGCACATGGCCTGGATTCCCCCCAAGTGGAGGCCGCACCTTTACCCCTTTTCTCTTGGGTTCTGGAGCAAGTGTGTGTGAGTCTGCTCCCCCCTCTAGCCTCCGTCCTGGGCCAACAGGTGTGCCGGGCTGCTCTCCTCCTGCGCGCCCTCTGACCTGTCTGGCCGCGCCTGACAACTCAAGTGCTCTTCCTGACCGCCAACCATGGCGGCCGGGCACAAGGCTCTCCTGGACAATCCCAGCCCTGTAGATACCTCCCTGTTCACTGTGCTGTGGGCAAAAATAGTCAGTTTGGTACTTAATTTTCTTCAGAAATTCAGGAGGTCATGTCTTATCTCCCAACTAGATGATCATGAATCTAACAAGACCCTGCATCCACAGTACACTGATGAATTATGCTGTGGTGATCAGGGCGGTGGTGATGATGGTGGTGGAGGTGATGGTGGTAATGGAGGTGATGGTAGTGATGGAGGTGATGATGGAGGTGATGATGGAGGTGATGGTGGAGGTGATGATGGTGGAGCTGATGGTGATGATGGAAGTGATGATGGTGATGATGGTGATGGTGGTGATGATGGTGGTGATGATGGTGGTGATGGGGATGGAGGTGATGGAGGTGATGGAGGTGATGGAGGTGATGGTGGAGGTGATGATGGTGACGGTGGTGATGATGGTGGTGGTGGAGGTGATGGTGATGATGGAGGTGGTGGAGGTGATGGTGGTGATGGAGGTGATGGTGATGTGGAGGTGATGGAGGTGATAGTGTTGGAGGTGATGGAGGTGATGGTGGTGATGGAGGTGATGGTGATGGTGGAGGTGATGATGGAGGTGATGGTGGAGGTGATGATGGTGGAGCTGATGGTGATGATGGAGGTGATGATGGTGATGGTGGTGATGATGGTGGTGATGGGGATGGTGGTGGCGATGGGGATGGAGGTGAGATGGTGGAGGTGATGGTGATGATGGAGGTGATGGTGGAGGTGATGATGGTGACAGTGGTGATGGTGGTGGTGGAGGTGATGGTGATGATGGAGGTGGTGGAGGTGATGGTGATGATGGAGGTGATGGTGGTAATGGAGGTGATGGTGATGATGGAGGTGATGTGGAGGTGATGGAGGTGATGGTGGTGGAGGTGATGGTGGTGCTGATGGTGATGGTGGAGGTGGTGGTGATGGGGGGCAAAGGGCCCTGCGTGGGGACGCTCCTCACAGGCTTGAGTGGCATATGTCGGGAACACCGCTCAGCAAGCCTGAAGGAAGACCTCCTTGTCTGGGGAGGGCAGTGCAGGGTGCAGGCTCCTGGGCCAGGGAGGATGCTTGGTGGGGACTGGGGGTCCTTGTCGGAGACTCAGTGAGGTTCTGGGGCTCTTGTGTCTCCTGAGACCTGGGCCTGGCCTCACCGTCTGCTTAGGGAAACTTAGGGCAGAGCTCAGTCTGACCTCTGACCTGCATGTCCCAGGCACACAGGAGGGTCCTGCCACTGTTGGGGACCCCACTGTCCTCTGTCCTGCTGGGGCTGGGCCTGGGCCTGGTAGATGACAGGGACCTGGGGGGACAGTGTGGGGAGAGGACAGAGAGAGAGGCTCTCCTGGGGAGTGGGAGTCGGAAAGAGGTGGGAGCTCTGGTGAGGACCAGAGGGCCTCCCAGGGGGGTCTGAGACACAGGAGCCTGGGGCAGCAGCGCCCAGATGTCTGCCCGACACCACCCGCTCTGTCCCTATGCCCAGAGGCAGCCAGAGCAGGGCCGGGGAGTTCCTGCTGGTGGAGTTCATGTCCCAGAAGACAGAGAGGCCCTCACGCCCCAACAGGCCCTTTGAGGGGTCACAGGGGGAAGGAGGCCCCACAAGCTCTGGGAAGCTAAGAGACTGGAGTCTTGGGCTCAGAGGCCTGCACTGCCCACGTGGGAGCCACGGAGGACGCCTGCGCCAGAGGGTCATGGGCTGGGGGCTGGTCACGGGCGAGGGCAGAGCTACCTGGGCTGAGAGGGCTGAAGGCTGTGAACCCCCACCCGCCCCGGTGGTGGGCGCTGGGAGTCAGATGCAATTACTCACTCAGTGTATCATAATTACCGCAAATAGCCCATTAAAGAGAAATTATCATCAATATGATATCAGCAGACAGCAGGGGAAATGAAGAAGGGAAAGTGCTTATTCTCCCATTGTTCCCTTAATGGGGACAGGCGATGGGGAGGCAGGGGCACTCCTGCGCATTGGCCTCCCCCCTCCCCCCTGCCTGCAGGCCCTGTGGCCACAGCCTGGGAATGGGATTGGGCCTCACCCCTGCCCAGCTGGGGGAGGCTCTGGTGGCCTTGCTCCCGCCCTCCCACCCTCACCCCTGGCCCCCGGGGCTGCCCTGGGAAAGTGCTGGACCAGGACGGCATCTGGGCTTTGCCTGTGCTGGCTCCTGGAGAGACCCCCAAGCCCCTTCAAATCCTAGGAGCACGGACTTCTGCTGGACATGGCAGTGGGGGCACCGCCACCAAAGTGACAGAGAAGGGACAGAGAGAGGTGCAGTGTGCGGGACAGACAGCGAGGAAAGGACACGCAGCGGTCAGCGTGGCCGTCTTGGGAACGGAGAGACCACGGTGGCTGAGGGACCTGCGGGGCCTGCTGGAGGGAGGGCCCCTGCGCGGGCCTGGAGTGGAGAGGGGCTCACCCCTCTCACCCCTGCCGCTGGCCCGCCCCCCAGGCCAGGCCCAGGCCCGGCGGCCTCTGGTGGCGGCAGGTGGGACACAGACCTCATCGTCATCCTGGGGAAGAGGCGGGCAGAGGCGTGGGCCTCGGAGGGACAGTGGCTCGGGTGGCCCTCCAGGGGGCAGGCGAGCGGCAGGGGGGGAGCGCGAGGGTGTCAGGACCACCCCCCCACCCCCCCACCCTCCCCCACCCCGAGAGCCGCCCGGCGACCCAGAGGGAGCGGGGCCAGAGCCAGTGGCCACTGGGTGGGAAAGGTCGCCGCAGGCAGGAGGGCCAAGGGCGGAGGCCAGTCCGCCTCCGCACCCCCCTCCCAAGGGCTATTTCCGGGGTGCCCGTCAGGCTGTGCCAGGCACTGTCGGAGGCTCGAGGCAGCAGCGGGGAAAGACGCACAGACCCTGCCCTCCTGGGGCCGGCATTCTGCGAGCAGGGGAGAAGAGAGCAGAGCAGTAGGTGTCCCCTGTGGTGATACAGGTTTCTTAAAACCAGGGGTGCAGGACTTGAAGAGAGCTCTGAAGGGAGGCGGGAAGGGGAGAGGAGTAAGAAGGGGGTGTGCAGACCCCACCTGCGGGGGTTGCCCCTTGGCTTCCTACAGCTCCCACCCACATGTTCACTGCCCATCGCCCAGCCTTCACAAGCCACCCACCGCGCGTCATCACCCACCACCCTGCCCGTTCAGCCAGCCTGGTTTCTGTCTGCCCAGCCAGTCAGCCAGCTCATATTTATTGTCCTCTGCTCACCCCAGGTGGCCGGCCCAGACCCTGGGTTTCAGCTGCTGCCCCGAACAGTGGTCTCAGCTGTAATGGGGAGGCCCCTGGGCATGAACTGTGGACCGGGGCTAAAAGTCGTGCTTTCCTGGGGCATAATTTGGATATGGCTTAAGCGGCGCCTTGTCCACCCCACAGGGTTTCTGAACTCAGCTGAATTCAGCTCCCCAAACTCAGCAGGAAGTGTTGAGGGGTGGGAGCAGCCCTGTTCCCTGAGAGTGACCCCTGGTGCTCAGGTCTGTGCAGGGGCAGTGCGGGGACAGACCCAGACTGGAGGTGCCTGGAGGAGCAGAGGCCTGGACAGCTCTGAGTGCCCCCTTCTGTGCCTCCTCCTTCCTTGCCCCCTCCCGCCAGGACCAGGAGCCCAAGGTTAAGCTCCTGCAAGGTGGTGGCCTCCACAAATGTGGCCAAGTTGTCTCTGGCTGTGGATGAGGGGGCAACCGCCCTCCACAAACTCTGCCCCAGTGCACCTGCAGAGCCGCGGGCTGCTCCATGTCCTCCCCTCCATGCAGAGCCTCCTCTTCCAAGAAGTCTTCCCAAACTGACAAAGGACTTGCCTTTTTTCATTTGTCCCCCACAAGGACCCCGTGTGGACGTGGGATTGGGCAGGGGGAGCGCATTGTCTTTTTCACAGGAGACAGGACTCAGCCCAGAGAAATGTACTCCCCACCTCCAGCTGGTGAGGGGCAAAGTGGGAGTGGAGTCCTGCCTGACTCCTGCCGCGTGAGCTGCCCTGTCTGCCCCCTGCCTTGGTGTGGACGGGGTGGCGACTGAGTGGAGGAGCGCAGGGAGCTGGGGGAGGTGTCCTCCAACCTGACCAGGCCCCCAGGCCCTGGCCTCTGCCCACTCCACACTGCCATGACCTACCTCCAAGGCACAGGCGGCCCCGACTGGGCTCCAGAGCAGGGACACTGAGTCCTTTCCTGGCTGACTGCCCGTGTGGAACCCTCCACACCATTCCTGCGCTCTCGGGTATCATGGGGCTGGTGGGGTGTCCCCCACGCCTCCACAGAAGGGCCTGAGGGTCCGCCTCTGCTCTCCTCCAGCCTCGGAGGCTGGTAGGACGGAGGCATGGGTGCTAGGCATCTAGGCAGGGGTGAGGAGGGAGGCTCTGGGGCAAAGTTGAACGTCATGACACCCCACAGGGGCAGGTTTTTTGTCACCCCCAGGCCACAAATGAGGAGGCTGAGGCCAGAATGGGGCAACCTTTGGCCCAGCTCGTACCCCAGGCAGCCCAGGAGGGGCACCCCCAGAACCCTAGTGAGCACCTGCCCTCAGCAGGAACAAGAGCGTGAAGGGCCAGTCCCCACCCCCGGCCTGCCACCAGCTACTCTATCCCTGAGCGAGCCTGGGGAGCAGGTCCTGTGACCCTCAGTCCCTGCTACAGCCCTGCAGACCCAGGGCTTGGCCTTGCCTTGTCTCAGCCCCTGGGCAGGTGAGGGAGCCTCACGGCCCGGCCAGCCCCCTCCCTGCACGGTGGCCATGGCCCTGGCTCTCTCCCCAACAGCCTGTCCGTACAGAAGTAGGGGCCCCTACACTGTTCACACCCTCCACTCGACCCCGTGGCCTCCCCGGATCCTCTGCCTCCCCCTGGCCCCCGCCCCTGCGCTCCCGGCGCCCTCTCCCCGTCCCTCCTGCCTCCCCGCTTCCTCCTCCTCGCCCGGCCTCACTCTCTCTCCAGTGCGTGGGACCCTCTCTGATTTACTCTATCATTTCCTTCTTCAACGTGCTGACCGGCTCTCCCCGCAGGGGCGCTGAGCTCCCGCGCGCCCCGCCCCCCGGTAACAGGCCCCAGAACGGCTCACACACCGCCACGCACGTCTGGCAGCGCCTCCGCCAACAGCAGTCACGTGTCCCGCCGCGCAAGGCCGAGCCCCCACCCCGACTGCCGCAAACCCAGAAACCCTCAGTCGGCGGAGGGCGGCTCCCGGCTCCCCGCGGCGGCGCAGCCCACCACCCCTGGTCCCCAGACTGTGGGGTCCCCCGAGGATAGGGAGGTTTCCGTGCTGGTGTGGCCCCGGGCGGTGGGGCTGGAGCCGGGGCGGAACGGGAGGGGTCTGCGGGGCTCGCTGCTGGAGCCCGCGCTCCCTAGAGGAGCGGGACACGCGGGGGCGGGAAGGGCTGACCTTGGGAGTTCAGGGTGGGAGGTGGAGTCAGGAAGGAAGGAAGGACCTGGCTGGGACAGGGAGTAGAGAGTGTTAAGGCCACAGGGCCGGGGTCTGACGCCTCCAGATTTGGGGCTTGAGGGCCCTCAGGAGCCACAGGGGCCCCTGCCTGGAGGTGAGAAGGAGAGCCCTGAGGCTTCTGGCCGTCTGTCCGGAGGAGACACTAGGGAGGGAGTCCGGGTGGGCCGGGGGCAGCGTGTTTAGGCTACCCCCCCACCTGGCCCCCAGGCGTCCTCTGCTCCCTGGGCGGGAAGTGCCCTGCAGAGGGGGCCAATCGTGGTGTCTGGAGTCCAGCGGGGCCCCCAGTGAGTGACCTCAGGCAAATCCTGGGCTTCTCTGCACCCCAGCCCCCATCTGTATAAGGGGTCATCGCCGCCCCCAGGGCTACTCCCAGGAGGCCACCAGGTCCGTAGACCTGGCATGTGGCGCGTGCTTCCTGGTGCTTCTCTGAGGACAGGGTGGGCGGGAGGGCAGTAAGGGGACGACCAGCTGGAGGGAAGGAGAGGCCAGGCCCCTGGGAGCTAGGACCAGGCTGAAGTGACCCGAGGGCGAGGGAAGGGCGAGGGAGGTGGGGCGCCCCGGGGGAGAGCTGGAGGAGCCTGCCCCGGTGGGGACGGCCAAGGGAGCAGCGGGAGGATGGGCCCGGCTGCGGAGGCAAGTCCCAGGGCAGCGGAGGTGTGTCTGGGAAGGCACCGGCCCAGGGACCGCGGGCAGTTGCCTTCCAGACTAGAATGGCTGACCTAGCTGGCCTCAGGACACCTAACCGGGGCGTCGGCAGGAAAGGGCTCCAGAGTCAGGGAGGCCAGTGTGGAGGACGTGACAAGGCTCGGGGAGCGCCAGGACCCCCGGGGACAGCAGTAGGCCTGCGGCGCGTGGCCGGAACGTCCCGCCCCCTCCCCTACCCCCCGCCCGCCCCCCGCCCCCCGCCGCGCCGCCGCGCCCACGGCCCGCCCCTCCCGCCCAGCCCTCCGGCCTCCCGGGGCTCGCCAGGGGCGGGGGGCGTCCCGCCGCTGGGCCAGCAGAGAGGCCGGGGCTCCGAGTGTGAAAGCCGACACCCCCGCTCCCCCGCCGCCAAGAAACCTGTCTCCTCCTGCCCTCCCATCCCCCCAAAAGAAAACTGTCTAGCTGTGGCCTCTACCCCCTGCCCCGTGGCCTGGATCTGAGTGCCCGAGAAATTCAGGTTCTCGGCCCACCCTGAGGCCCAGGGAATCTGCATTTTAGCAGGATTCGGCAGCAGGGCACACGCCCTGAGAACATCCCTCCACCCTGAGCCAACTCTCGGGGTGACGGTGCCGGGCCACTGAGCCTGGAGGCTTCCTGGAGGAGGGGGTGCAGAAGGGAAAGGACCAACGCGGAGAGGAGGGAAGGGGAGGGGTTCGGAGGGGGAGCGGCAGGTGGAGGCTGAGGGCGTGGAGGATAGAGGGAAGGGAGGAGGGGAGGAGGGGAGAGAGCAGGGAGGGGGAGGGGAGGAGGGGAGGAGGACAAGCGAGCAGCGGTCCTGGGGGAGTGGGCACCGGCGGAGCTGCGGGGACACCAGGCCGGCCGCCCCCCCCGCCCCCCCGCCGACAGGTCGCCCCGCCCCCGGCCCCAGGCCGCCCTCCACCGCCGCGGGCTCATTGGCTGTGACGGCAGCTGAGCGGTGTCACCGCGCATCGGGCCGGCGCTGAGCCCGCCAACAACAAATTACTCGTCACTGCTCCGCTGGTGCCGGGCCGCGCGCGCGTGTGCGCGGAGGGTGGGCGTCCGTGCACCACCCCTCTTCCCCTGTGCGTCCAGCGGGTCTTGCAGCCAGGGCTCGAAGCACCCTCTCTAGCTGGTGGGAGGGTCGCTGCCCTGCTCCCCCACCTGACGACCCTGCAGTGTGGGCCCAGCCAAGCCTGCTCCCTACAGCCCGCACTCCCACCTGCCCCTTCCCTGCTCAGAAGCGCTCCCGGGCGTAGTCCGCTCCAGCCCACTCCTCCCCTGCTTCCCACCGCCCTTGCCGGGTCCCTCCACCTGTTCTTCCCCGGTCTCACCTCCTCCAGGCACCAGGCCTGGGTCTCTGCGCCCCCCTCAGCCCCCACTCTGCAGGCCTCCACCCCTGGGCTGTGCGGGCTGCAGCCCACCAGAATGGCCCTGTTTGTCAAACTCCTGTTCTGTCCCTGCCTCCTGGAATGGGCACACAGTAGGTACTTAATCAATAGTTTTGAGTGAATGAAAGAGCCCCCTCCCACTGTCATGGCCAACTGTCCTGGAACGGGGGGAGGGGGCAGCAGGGTGGGGGTGGGGGTGGGGGTCCCTGTGGGGGCCATTGGGGGCTGGGCTTAAATCTGAGAGAGGAGGGGCCCCCAGGCCTCCCTCCCTACACCCCCATAGGGCGTCCCTGGTCCGTGGCTGGACTCCAGGGCTCAGGAACTGCTGAGTAGGCAGCTGGGCCCAGGAAGTGACAGAGCTGGTCTTGCAGCCAGAGGGCTGGGGGTCCTTCCCTGTCCCCCGACCCTCCCCTCAAATGCGAGGGACAACCCAGCTTGTCACCTCTGGGGCTGGCTCAAAGCTCCCACTTGCTTGCTTCCCAGAGCAGCTAGAGAGGAGGAGTCCCAGGCTCCACTGGGGTCTGGGTACAGGCTGGTTTCTTCCCGCGGCTCACACTGCCCCAAGTCCCCAGACCCTGGGCCAGACAGTCCCATGTGTGGCCACAGACAAGGGGTGGTTTGACATACCTTGGGACCCAGAAGGGGCCATCAGTCCCAGGCTCCAGGCCCTGCCTAGTAGTCGGGTCACAGAGCCCCGTGCCCCTGTCTGCAGGCAGGCCCGCTGAGCCCTTCCAGGCCACCACATAGGCCCCCCCAGGCTGCACCCAGGACCCACTGAGTGAATGAGCCCTGGGCACGGAGCCTGCAACCCAGCACCATTGGTAAAGGGCCCAACTGAGGCAGAGGCTGGGCTTTGTGTCACATCCGTCCCCAGGGGTTGGGTAGGGCTAGGGAAGGCCTCCGCTCTCAGCGCCACGTGGCAAGGAGCAAGGCCTCTGGGCGCTCACTGGCGGCACCGAGGAACCAGGCTGCGACAGAGGTGGCAGAGTCCAGGGCAGGTGGTGTGGGCTGTGGGGTCTTGGGGTCAGGCAAAAACAAGCAGATGGTGGCTGAGGGTGACACTTCCCTGGGGCGGCCAGTGTCAGAGCCCACGAGACCACATGGCCAGGACAGGAGGTGCAGGGACCGGGACACAAAACCCACAGGGTCCCGGGGTACAGGCCACGTGTGTGCGCTGTCCTTTGTGTGTGCGTCTGTGTGCTCCCAGACGTGTGTGCATGTGTGGGGGGGGTCGAGGTCTGTGCATTTGCATGTCTCAGCCTACGCATGTGGCCATGTCTACACGCACACACGTGTCTGTTCCTGTCACCCAGACCTTTGCTTGCCTGCCTGCGTGTGTGCATCCTCACGGGATGCACTAGGCCACCCTAGGAGCCAGCTATAAATAGGAAACTGGGGGGGGGGCTTTCAGACAGTCACGGGCTGCAGAAGACAGGGCTAGGAGAGGCTGGGGGCTGCAGACTGCAGACGGAAGTGGGGTGCCCCCAATACAGAGTAGCCCTGGGGCCCACCTAGGGCCAGCGGCTGGGAGGTGGATTCCTGAGACCCTTAGCCAGCTGCAGGGCAAGGGGGCAGCTGTGTGGTGTGTGTGCATGTTCGGGGTATAGGGACCCTTGCAGGCACAGAGGACAAAACTCAACTGGGTGCTCTGTGTGGGGGCTGGGGGCCTGGAATGGCGCTGCCCCCAGAGGCTGCTGGGGCAGAGGTACAGCAAGGGTGGGATGGGGTACGGTGCTGGGAGGGATCTCCCAGGCCTCGGCCAGGAGCTGGGGCGGCTTCTGCCCAGCCCTGGGAGTCGCCACGAGCGCGGAGTACTGCTGCTGCCGGTGAGGGCGTGGGAGAGTGGCCTCCGGCCAGGGACAGCTGCTGTGGTGGGGCGGCCACGCAAGGGACCAGTGCGGGGGGGAATGTCCAGTGCACACGGGTTCCGCGTGCATGGAGCGTGTGCATGTCTGTGTTCGTGATGAGGGTGTGCACGTGAAGCATGTGGGTGAGGCCCTGTCCCTCCCAGTGCAGCCCCTTCACGAGTCTCCCTCTGGCCCTCCTGACACCCTCTAGGCTGCCTGCACCTGCCTCGATGTCCCAGCCCACCCCTGCAGTACGCAAACCCAACCCCCACCTCCTCCCTTCCTCTGGCACTCAGCAGTGGACCAGCTCCCGTACTGCTGAGCTTGCTGTAGCTCCCTCTGGGCTCTGGGCCAGGGCGGTCACTGTGGTCCCTGCTGGGGTCCCTGTCGGCCGGGCACAGAGAAGGGACTCTCAGGCTGAATGAAGTAACCAAGGAATGAATGCCTGTGGGGTGGGGGTTGGGGTGCGAAGGGGGGCGGGGTGGGTGGAGGCTCCAAGGATGTACAATTCCATCAGAAAGATGTCTCTTGGGACCTCTGCAGGGAGGGCAGAGCATGGGCCGTGGGAGCCGAGTGGCTGAGGTGAGGGCGCCACCACGGCCCCCCTTGAACATCCAGGCCGAGGGTGTGGGTCACCCCTCTCAGGGGGTGCGGGGCTCAGGGGCTGAAGCCTGGGCACTGTGGTTACCCCCACCCCTGGCCCGTGCCCGGGGCTGCCCTGCCAGCTTCCTCTCAGCCCTCCTGCCCAGGCGGCTCCAAGCTACCGCAGCGCCCACGCACCTGCACGTCCTCCGCGCTCACAGTCCCGCAGACACCCAGACGACCCTCTCTCCCCAGCCCCAGCCTGACTGCTCAGCCCCTCTGGGGGAGGTCTGGGTCCCCTGCGCCCGCCAGGGGAGGCCCGAGCAGAGCCCGCTGACAGCGAGTCGGGGGCGGTGCGCACAGGAGAGCTCGGGAGCCAGACGGGCTTTCCCCAAATGGGCTTTTCCCCCAGGAAAAGATCTGCCTCTAAACACAAAAAGTAGCGCCCCTCCTTCCTCCCTTCCTCGCCCCCACAATGAATTCTCGGTGTCCGGGCTCATTCTCTCCAGGGCAAAAGAAGGAAAGGGGCAGGGTGGGGGAGGAAGGAAGGAAAGAGAGAGAAGGAGGGAGACAAGGTAGAAGGGGACAGCAGCGCCAAGCCCAGCTCTGCGGAGAAACCCCCCGAGGGCGGCAGCCGGGGCATGGCCGTGGTGGGGCCCAATCCAGGTTCTTGCGGGCTGGGCTCCAGGAGGCCTGGCGGGCTGGAGGGCGGGGGTGAGCGCAGCCCGCAGCCTACCACTGCCTCCTCAAAGAGACAGCCTCCGGGCCCCGCGGCCCCGTGCTGTCCTCGATGGGCCCGGCTGCCCGGTCCTCCAGCCGGCCTTCTCTGCCGGGACAAGACTCCTAGGTGTCTCTTCCGGTGGCAACAGTGAAAACTAAGGTGTCCTTGTCCAAAACCAGCCAGCAGACCCCGCCCATACCCCAAAGGACACCCGCCGCGTCTGGTGACCCTCTTGAGTCCTCAGGGCGGGTGGGGGGGAGGCTGGCTGGGACCTGCTGGGCTGGCTGCCCGTAGCCGTGCTGCAGCCCCCCCACCTGGTCCTTGAGCTCATCCCTGCACCCCCCCATTTCTACTTCTCTCTGCACCAGCGTTTTTGCCCCCCAGATGTACAGCCTCTTGCTCCCCTCCTGAGGGCTCGAGATCTCAGCCCCTGGGTTTGGGGATTTTGCTCAAACCCCCCCAGAGACCCAACCATCTTGTTACCAGTTTTGTTCTAAAGCAAAAGGGGAGGTGGCGGCCCCCACCTTTTCTCTGGGTCAGACTGAGACGGTAAGACAAGTTCAGGCCACGCACTCAGAGAACGGCAGCCGTCCCAACCCCGAGGACGAGCCTTTGCTGTCTCCAGACTGAAAAGCAGCGCAGAGCTGGCCGGCCCGCAAAGCTCATCCCTCTAAATATGCACACCGTGGACCTTCATCAGCCTTGGTCCCATGGTCCCCTAAGTCCTGCAACTGCCCTGGGACCCTTTAGGGTGTGAGATTTCCAGAGGTCCTGCTCCTCCCTGGTGCCCCCGCAACCTGGTCTTGGACCCTTTAGAAGACAGAGGCCGGGCCACCCCTTTGGGGGGGCAGACCGCGGGCTCAGAAGAACTGGGGACAAGTACCGGCCACCAGCACACATGGGCCTTGCACGTGGCATCACCACCATCCCGCCTTAGAGGGAGCCTGGGGCCACCACCTTGAGGCCTTCCTCCCCACCAGGCGGCCAGGGAAGGTGCCTGCAGGTCCCACCAGCTGACCGCAGCCTTGTTTACAACTCTGATCAGGGCCTCTCCGGTGGCCCAGGTGGGTCACCCACAGCTAAGGCAGGGCCCTGGGCACGCACCTCCTTTTCTTCCTATTTGGGGAGAAACGGCAAAAATGAAAGCCACAGAAAAACCAACCAAGCTCCAGTGACTTTGGATCTAAACGGATTTATTTTGTGTTTTTTTTCCCCCTTTTTTCCGGCTTCATAGCAAATGAAAAAATTATCCAACAAAACCCAACAACACAAGAAAACTTTCAACGACTTAGAGCATCTCCTGCTCAGAGGGCCGGGCAGGAGCAGGCCTGGAAAGAGCACAGGACCCACTGGAGGCCAGGGGCCTGGCCGTCCTGCAGGGATCGGCTGGCCAGGGGCTGCGCTACCTTCTCCCCACTGGCTAGTCCAAAAAGCCACTGGGCTTTAAAAAAAAAAAAAAAAAATTCCACAAACAAAACGAAACAATTTAAATGAAAATAAAAACACTTTCTTCACTCGCCCCCATGCCAGGAGGTTCAGATTGAAACCTCCTCTTAAAAAAAAAAAAAAAAAAAAATTTTTTTTGCTAGAAATACTGTGCATTACTTTTTTTTTTTCTTCCACTTCTCTTGAAGATTAAAATAAGATATATTTCCCCGGGAGTCATAAATACGATCTGGTGCATAGAGAAATAGCAGCAGGGGAGTCCGGGTCAGCCCCCACCCGCAGAGCGCGGCGACCCCCCCCAACCCCCCTCCCCCCGTGAGTATAGTAGGGCAGCAGGACCGAACACAGCATAGATAATATTCCTTGGCTTCAATCTCTAGGGGACGCCGGTGGCAGGGTGGGGGGCAGGCGGGCAGGAGGGCAGGCAGGGACCGGACCCCTCCGAGCGAGCGACACATGCTGGGACACGCGGACGTCCGAGGGTGGACCCCGGCCGGGAACGAGGGAGCTTCCTCCGGGGTTTTCTTTCCTAATCACCGAGCAAAATAAATAGAAATACTTCGAAAATAAGGTCGCTTTAAAAAGGAGTAGTAAAAACGGGCAAGGAAGGGGAGGCCGCGAGAAGGACGACGGACCGGGGAGAGGCGGGCGGGCGGCGTCGGAGCGGAGGACCCCGCTGGGCATATGTACAGGCAGACTCCGGGGAGGAAGTTCGCTCCGGCTCAACTTTCCCGGGAACCCCCGCGCTCCGTGCGCAGAGGAGTCGCGGCCGCGTCCGGACGGCGAGCCAGGAAGGCGCGGGGCGCCGCGGCCGGCCGCGCGGTGGGCAGGGGCCTCCAGTCCGGCGCCTGCGGACCTTGCGGCGGGGCGCGCGGGGCCCGCCCGCCCGCGGAGTCCAAGCGTCTGCCCGGCGGCAGCGCACGCTCGGGGCGGGCGCTCACAGGAAGAAGTCGGGTGCGCCCTTGGCCCCGCCGGGCCCGGCCTGCGGCGGCGAGGACTCCCGCGGGAAGCCGGCCCCGCCCGCGCCCCCGGGGCCACCCCGGCCCGCCAGCTTCTCGTATTTCTCCTTGTACAGGTCCCGCTCCTTGGCCAGGCGCCCCACCTCCAGCTTCAGCTGCTCCACCTGGCTCTGGAGCTGGCACTTCTCGCTTTCCAGAATGTGCCGCTGCTGCACCCGCTTGAAGCGGCACGACTGCGCGTAGCCGCGGTTTTTGAGCGTGCGCCGCTTCTGCTTCAGCCGGATGACCTCCTCCTTACTGAAGCCGCGGAGCTGCCGGTTCAGCTCGCGCACCGACATGGACACCAGCTGGTCGTCGGAGAAGCGCTCCTCCAGGCGCACGTGGTGGCCAGCGCCGCCGCCGCCGTGGCCCGCGCCGGCGTGGTGGGCCGCGCCGGCGTGGTGGTGGTGGTGGTGGTGGTGGTGGGCGGCGTGGTGCGCGCCGTGATGGTGGCCGGCGCCCATGTCGTCCGCGCCGCCGCCGCCCCCGAAGCCCTGGCTCCGGAAAGCTTCGTACGCCGCCGCGGCCGCCGGGTGGTGCGCGCCGTGGTGCCCGGCGTGGTGGCCGCTGCCGATGAGCGCCTCCACCGCGTCCTCGGGCGTCAGGTTGAGCGCCTCGGGGTTGAGGTGGTGCTGGTAGCCGCTCATCCAGTACAGATCCTCCAGCGCCGGCTTCCCCGAGGCGCCCCCGACGGCGCCCGGGCCCCCGCTCGTCGGCCCCGGGGTGGCCCCGGCCTGCGCCGCGCCGCCGCCGCCCCCCGCGCCGCCGCCGCCGGTGCCCGGGCTGGGCGCGCAGAAGCTGGGCGAGGAGGGAACAGAAGAGCAGGGCGTGCTGAGCGGCGTCGAGGACAGCGAGCCGGGCGGCAGGCGGTGGCAGAAGCGCTCGGCCTCGGGCGGTTCCTTCTTCACCTCGAACTTCATCAGGTCGAAGTCGTTGACGTATTCGATGGCTAGCGGGCTGCTGGGCAGCTCGGCGCCCATCGCCAGCTCCGCGGCCATCGCCCGGGGCCCCGGCCCCGCCGCCGCGCCCGGCTGCGCCCCGACGGGAGGCGGCGGGGGGGGGGGGGAGCCGCGGGCCTCTCCCCCCCTTCACTCCCCACCGGCTGCGGGTCTCGGCGAGGGGGCGGCGCCCAGACGCGCCGGGAAAAGTTTCGCGCGGCCAACTTAGGGGCGGCCGCGGGGGAGGCCGCGGGTCAGGGCTCTCGGGTGGCCCCGGCCGCACCCCAGGGGGCGCAGGCCGGCCGCGCTCCCTGTCCCCTCGTCGGCGGCCGGGCGGGTGACCGGGCGGGTGGCAGTGAGGCCGCCGCCTCGGGCTGCTCGGGCTCCCCGCGCTCCACCCGCGTCCAACCGGCCCCGCCTCCACGGCCGAGCGCCGCGCCGCACGCTCCCCTTTATAGAGCAGGGCGCTCGGGCCCGCCTCCCTGGGAGGGGCGCGGGCCCCCAGGCCAATCGGAGCCCCAGACCCGCCGCCCTCATTTGCCTATCCCCATGGCAACCCGGAGCCCAGCTGTCAATCTCCTGCGGGGAACAGCTGTGGGAAGGGGAGATGACCGGCAGCCTGCGAGAGGAGGGGGCAGGGCCCTCTGGTGGCCGCCGCGGGGGACTGCACGCGCGGAGGGCGCGGGGCAGAGGGGTGCGGAGAACGCGCAGCGCGGGGGTCACGGAGCCCGGCCTGCGGCCTCCAGGGCCCCGCGTCCGCGACGGGGAGGCCGCAGAGTCTCGGGGAGCTGACGGGGCCCCTCGGTGCCTCGGTCTCCCCGCCGCCCGGCGGGCCCTGACCCCGCAGCCTCGCTAGCGCGGCGGCGCCGGGAGCTTCCGGCCTGCCGACACCGGGGCCACGGCGCGGCGCGGTCGGGCGCGGCGAGGGGAGTGCCGGTTATTTTTAGCCCCGCGGTTCGGGCGGGTTCAGGAATTTAGTCAACAAAGTTGTTGGCACCTCCGTTCAGCGGCTCCACCGCGGGGCGCAGGTGGGGAGGGCGAAGCGCGCGGGCCGGCGGAGGCGGGGCGCCGGGGAGCCGAGGCGGGGCGGGGGGGGGGCGAGGGGCGCGCGGGTAGGAGAGACCGGCCCCGGCCAAGGGGCGTCAGGCGCGCACGACTGTGCAGGGGCGCGCTCCCGGAGCAGGGGGCCCTGACACGACCCCTCCAGGGTGGACGGAGCTGGGAGGGGCCGCTTGCTTCAGCGTCACCCTGAGTGCTTGGTGCCCCTCCAATTTCTATACTGCTGTTATAGGACTTTTACAATTAACAAATTCAATCTTAAATATAACCGGCTGTGCATCGAAAGAAAATTCTGGAAGGATCTGGGCAGGAAGTCACTGGGGCAGCTTGTTTTTATCTTATTCCAGGCATAAATGCCTATTATCTTATAATCACAAAAATTCATACAAGGTGGGAGGGAAACCCCATTTCCTAAGATGTCGCGGGGTGTCCCAGCCCCGCTCTGCCAGGAGGGCACCACTCACCCCTTCCTCCTGCCCCCACAACCCTCCCGGCTGGGCTCTGCTGGGCAGGCAGGGTCAGGTCCACCACGAGAACCCTCCTGCCCCTGCAGGGATGGCTCAGCCGGTGGCAGAAGCAAGGCTCCCAGCTGGCGCTTGGGCTCCAGGCTACATGGGTTGCCAGTCGCATTGCAGGGTTTGGGGCCCTTTAAGGCCCCCCACCCCGCGCTCAGAGGGAGGCCACAACTCAGCCACCAAGTCTAGCTAAGTGCGGACAGGTCCCCCTACATCCAGCCCCCAAGTGTGATATTCAAGGATGCTGGGCCCTGCCTTCGATCACACACAGATTGATTCATCTGGCACACAGCTCTTCATTTCCGCACCCACTCATTCATTCACTGCCCTGGGGAGGAGGTGGCCTGGGGCCAAGCAGGGCCCCTATGTCCCTGACAGGCTCAGGCACTGGCCTTGGGGTCAGACTAGCCAGCAGGCCTGCCCTCAGCTCTTGGCTGCTCGGGAGCCTCAGGCGCAGGAGACCCCGGGGAGGCCCGTGACCCTCAGCCTCTTGCTGCTTGTATGGGGGGGCAGCAAAGCAAGGTTTACTGAGTGAGGGTACAAAGCTCCCAAAGAGACAGGGAACCCAAGAGGTTTGCCCCTCTTGCTGCCTTCTCTGTCTGCTCCCTGAAGCCCGAGGGGCCTCCGCAGAGCTCTCGCCAGTCAGGGGCCACCAGGCCAATGGCACTGTCCGCAGGCTCGGGAGGGGTCACCCCTGCGGCGCTGTGCAGAGTGGGTGTGGTGGGCTTCTTGAGCCCAGGGAAGGTACTGGCCTTTCTGGGCTCAGGTGGCAGGCTCCAAGCCCGCTCCTTCCTCCTCAGCCGGGGCTGGGGAGTGGCATCCGTGAGGACCCAGAGAAAGCAGACAGGCTTGCCGTGTGCCCTCAGCCAGAGAAACGCCGTCCTCTGGGCCGCCCGTGTGCAGCCAGAGGAGGAGCACCCCGATTCCGCGCTGCCCCAGAGAAGGCGCATGCTCTTCCCGTGCAACGCCTGCATGCCAGTCAGTGCTTGAACCAACGGGGTTCCACAGGGCCCACCCCGTGGCTCCTCTTAGATGCACCCCACAAATCTTTACTGAGTAGCTATAGCATTGCCCTGGGGCGTCTTCCATCGGGAAGGTGGCCCAGAGATCTCTGGTGGGAAATGAGCCAGCGGGAGCTTGAGGACATAATGCAGCTTTTCATTAGGCGCCTGGGCTCCGTGTTGGGTGGGTTTGTCCCGGGCTTGGGCTGGCTCGTCTCTGAGCCCCACAGCTGGGAGGGCGTGGAGGCAGGGGCGACGGGACGGCTGATGGCTGGAGCCACTGGTAGTTAGTGTCTTCGGGCCCAGGCCTGGCTGGATCCAGGCAGTGCGGGCACGCAGTCGCCCCCGTGGGCTGGTCGGGCTTCCTCGCAGCATGGAGGCTGGTTCCCAGGGGGAGGGTCCAAGAGAGCAGGGCGAGGGGTGGGCGCCTGGCATTTTTGTGAGTGCCCCGTTACCGAGGTGTGGCAGCGGTCTGCCCACCCGCTGTAGACCAGGTAGAGGAAGAACACCACGCAGTTACGGCATCTCTGCGGGCCTGCCAGGGTGCAGGTGGCTTGAGGCAGAAATAAGCCATGCAATGACCCACCAGTAAACCACGCAGTGTGTCAGCGTCCCCGGTCAGAACAGACTACCCTGAGTCTAGCGACTTAACCCACGTTTACTACGTCCCGCCCGGTGCCCGAGGTCTGAAGTCCTGCAGGCCTTGACCGCCAGCCCCCACCCCCGTCCTGCTCAGGGTCTCCTGGGCAGGTTCCTCGGGGAACGGATGCCTGCAAGCTCAGCTGGTTGCTTGGCAGGGCCGTTTCCCAGAGTCTGAGGAGCCCAGGCCCCGGCTGCCTGGGGGCTGGTGGACGCCCTGGGCTCCCCCGACCCTATGGCTGCCCCCACCGGGCCGCAGGAGAGCCTTTGGAGGCTTACATCAGCAGGGGACAAAGTCAGCTGGGTTCTGTGCCTGGAAGCAGGTCCCAGGTCCCGCCCTTTCAGAGGGAGCCCCGGGAGCAGGTGAGAGGCCTGTGGGAGGTGTCGGGAGGGGCTGCCGGAGCTTGCTGCTGGCTGTGAGGGGCGCCCGCCACGCCGGCCTGCCGCCGGACAAGCACCAGCCGGCAGGAAGACGCCAGCCCGCCCGCACTTGTCCTAGGCCGCGCGCACTGCCCGGAGCTCCGGGCACTCGATGTTAACGGACGCTTCAGCAGAAAGTGTGGTGCTGCACAGGGTCTGGACGGGTATTTTTGTCCAGTCCCCACTGCTCAGCCCCCCGACAGGGTCCCCCCACCCCCTTCCTGGGCTCAGTGACCGCAGGGCCCGGTGCCCTGCCCACTTAGGGGGCTTATCTGCACTTAAAATGAGGAGGCTGCTGTGTACCAGGCACACTCTGGGGGGGTGCACACAGCTGGGGGGTGGGGCAGGCACCTCCTTGGGGAAGGGCTTCAGGCTGGGAAGCCCATCCCACCAGCGGCTCTCTCCCAGTCTGCTCCCCCAGCGCCCGGGTGAGGCCAGGCCCAACCCGCCCCAGTCCTCGCCTCCCCCTCCTGCTCCGACATCTGGCACCTCACTTCACCCTGAGACTAAGGAACCCCAGCTTAGAGCTTAGACGGGGACCACGGCTCCGAGTCTCCAAAGCCCACCCGTCCGGGGCCCAGCCCCTCACCTCCAGCTCAGAGGGTCAGTGAAGTGTCTCCTCCCTGCTGCAGGGTCTGAGCCGGGCCACCAGCCCTGCCACTCTGCTGGCCACGTGAACCCAGGCCTCACCTGGACAGACATCCGCACCCTGGCCACAGCAGGCGGCAGGAGAACCAGCGCGAGGGGCGCAGGGCCGGCCTGCTGCCCTCATAGGGGGCTCCCCATCCTGTGCGGCCAATCTCTGGGAGTCCCCATAGCCTGCCATGCCAGGGCAGTCCATGGAAGGACATGGGCCTGGGGCCAGAGACGGTAGGCTCCAGGAGATGGGGCAGCCCTTTCCCGGTCTGGAGGAGCCCATGCTGTGCTCTCCGCAAAGGCCAGAGACTCTCTGCCTGGAATGCATGTCCTCAGCCAGCACCTTGATTAGTCTGGGTTGGTGCGGAAGTGACCAGCACCTTCATCCCCGAGGGTCTCTGCTGGCCTGCTCCTGGCACGAGAAGCCCAGAGTGACCAGTGGGCACACTCCGCTCAGAGGAGCTGCCCCCCACCCCCGGCCTGCCCAGGAGCCCAGGCTCTGACCAGGCAGGACCCCGGGCCGACAAGGTCCCCAGAGGGGTCAACAGGAGTGTGGGGGAGCTGGGCCCGGGCCCAGAACAGGGCAGCCACTGGCCCAGCATCTTGTGCTTCCTGGAGTGCCAGCCCTTCCCGAGCCTTCCCCACTGGCCCACGCGGTCAGACCAGCTGCTTCTGGGCGGTGGGCTTCATGTGGGGCTGCGTGGGGCTGCGTGGGCCGCGTGGCTCCAGAGCAGTCAGGAGACCCTGGCTGAGCTAGAGCGAGGGCCGCGCCGGGAGGGGCCGCCCCCCGGTGGCCGTCCCGCACGCAGTGGCCCAGCTGCCCAGCGGACTGCGGGGGGCCCAGCCACAGTGCCTACCGCTGCCCCGTCCGCAGCGCGGGGTGTCTGTCCCCTTGTCTACTGGGAAGGGAGGAGCAGGGAGGCCGGAGGTGAGGGCCTGAGATCAGGCCGGACCAACAACTGTGTCTCCAGCCGGCTGTCCAGGCAGAGGAGGGAATTTATCCCCTGGCCCCTTCCCTCATCAAAGGTTCAACCTTTGTGGGGGGGGGGTCGCGGTGGG
This sequence comes from Eumetopias jubatus, assembly GCF_037043125.1. Classification (NCBI taxonomy): domain Eukaryota; kingdom Metazoa; phylum Chordata; class Mammalia; order Carnivora; family Otariidae; genus Eumetopias; species Eumetopias jubatus. Next base: position 108,707,514 of record NW_028274810.1, on the reverse strand, counting down.
GGCCGAGAGGGAGCCCCCAGGGAGGAGGGGGGAGGAGACAGGGCAGCGGCTGGCGGCCTGAGCTCCAGCCCCAGGGACCGCCTGCCATGGGCTCGCAGCCCCCAGCTGTGCAGCCCCACCCCGCTAGCGCTGCGCCCAGGCTCAGCCCTCCCGCCCCGCGCCATCGGCCCTGCTCCTCTGAGGGGGAGGAGGGCTGGCCCACAGTGGGGACCCCACTGTTTACTGATGGGGAGTCCCTTTCTTTCCAGCCAGGCCTGACTCCAGAACCCACCACGCTGCCAAGTCAGCGGCAGCAGGGGCCGCGAGCACGCGTCTCAGGCCCCGGAGACACCAGCGTGGGGTCCCGGATGGGGGGGCAGCCGCGATCATCACAACGACTGCGAACTCCCGTTCTGCTTCACTGGCCAGCTGCTGACACGGACGCGGGCCAGGCCCCTCGCCGTGAACCAGCCCCGTCCTCACCGTGTCTGCGGCTGGACAGGAACGCCACCCCTCAGTCATGGACTGGCGGGGAGCGGGACCCCTCCCCACTGCCCACTCCCCATCATGGCCTCGTGGGGCTGGAGTGTCTGCCCTCTGAGTGTGGGCTGGGCCGAGGGGGGATCTGCTCCGGCCAGTGGGCCCCTCAAGGGCGTGCTGTGGGCTGAGGCCTGCGCTGTCCCCACAGGCAGCCCTCATGCGCTGGCCAGCGCTGGCCCTTGCAAGCCGGGCCCACAAGGGACAGGCAGAGAAGAGGGACAGTGAGGCAGCAGACCCGACTCCAGGCTGAGACGTAGAGCTGGCGGCCAGCCGGGGAGGGAGGTGCGGGGACACACTCACGTGTGGAGTGACCTGGGCCGGGGTGGGGGGGGGTGAGGGGAGATCCCCAGAATGGCCCTGTGCCCCTTCCAACCCTTGGCCCCGGCCTGCCAGGGTCCCTGTCAGCCCAGACCCTGTCCCGGGCCCCTGAGCAGAGGCTACAGCCCTCTGCCAGGCCTCCCCAGGTCCGTCCAGCAGCGCAGACGCCTCCGGCTGTCCTCCGTCCCCTTCCCTGGCCCAGCCACTGTCCCGAGACACCCAGAGGAGGGGCTGGGCATGGAACCCCAGCTTGGGGCCCCGGGCTCCAGCCTGTCGCACCCAACACGTCCCCAGGGTCCCCTCCCGGGCCCCTCCCCACCAACCACGCGGGCTTGGCCTCAGGGAAGAGGTCGCCTCCAGCCGTCTGAGCCATTTCGGGGCCGACATTCTTGCCCAGAGACCCTGTAGCCGCCAAGGATCTGGGGCCAGCCCTTCTTCTTCCGCGGGGCATCCCTTGGAGGGGGTGCCTCGGGGTCTGTGGGCAGCACGTGTCCCTCCAAGCTGGTGCAGGCAGGGCTGGGCCACGGTGTGACGGCAGGCAGAAGAGCCAAGCAGACACAGGACAGAACCTTTATTGCTGAACATAAAACACCCACCAGGGAGCCTGGCAAGAGTCCTGGGGGGAGGTGGGGGGTGCATAGCATAGCTGCTCACACCCACAGTGGGCACAGGTCTGGCGGGGAGCCCTGCCCAGCACCCCTCTGGGCTGGGGGGGATGGGAGGAAGGTGGGTGTGCAGAGGGGCTGGCTGGGCAGAGCCCTGGGCACACACTGGTCACGGAAGGCTGAGGGCCAGGTGGGCAGAGCCAGAGCCCCGGGGCTCCCGGGGGGAACTCGATGGCAGGTGGCCTCTCCTCTGGGGCATGGGCCTTCTTCCTCTCCAGGAACGAGGGGCTGAGGTAGGCGCGGGCTGGCCCCCTGGGCCCTCACAGACGGGGTTTGATGTGCAGCGTTTTCCCTGTTCCAAGAGGGGCAAAGGTCAGGTGCCAGGAACCCCCCCCCAGCCAGGGAGGAGCGCCCCTACTGCCGAAGCTTCCGAGTCAGGATGGGGGAGACTCCTTCCAGCCCCCTGCCTGCACTGGGGTCCAGGGAGTCACAGCAATGTGCTGGCGGGGCTATAAATACCAGGTGCATGCCGCCTGCACGCAAGCCCGACGACGCAGCCCACGCTCCCACCTGGAGCCAGGCTGCCAGACGCACACATGCAGGCTCACCACGCCTTCCGGCTCAGCAGCCGAGCGAGCAGCTGGCTGGGGAGGGGTGGAGGGACCTGGGTCCCCGTGCAGAGGGACAGGGCCTAGGGGCAAGAGGGTCTGGTGGCAGGGAGGGCTTCCCACAGCAGAGGGCCCGAGGACAGAAAGTCCCGTCCAACGGGGGGTTCCTGCCTCAATGCCTCTCCTCTCGTGAATGCTCCAGGCCGCCTCTCAGGCTGGCACCCCCGCTGACCACAGGTGCCTCCACGTGGCTGCCCTGAGGCACGGCACCATCTCCGTGTCCCCACGAGCCTGCCTCTCCTCCTGGGTCCCCCACATCAGGACCGAGGACCCCAGTCACCTGCTCAGCCAAGGCTCCAGGCCCGCAGACTTCACGGGCCTCTGCCTGCGGGCCGTGGCCCCTCCTGGCTGGCTGCTTGGGTAGGCCCCGGAGCCCTCCCAGGCCCACCTCCTCCTGCCCCTCCAGCTCCCCATCCTGGCCCAGGTTGGGGGAGGGCCGAGCAGGAAATGAAGGCTGATGGGGGCCCCAAGGCCAGCAGAGGTCTCTGCAGCCTCCCCTGGGCCTTGCCCACCCTGCCAGCCTCCAGTGACCCTGGGGTTGGCAGCCTCAGGGCCCCCCTCCTACCCTCCCCACCCTCCCCACCCTCCCCACCCCGCTGAGGCCCGCCTGGATGGAAGTAGCTGGTGTCCTGGTCCCGGGCGGGCAGGTAGAGGGCCTGGCCGCAGCTTTGCGCCCTGAAGTGGGGGCTACACACAGGCACCGTCGTCCCAGCCCCTCGGAGGCAGGCGTCTGAGCGTGCTCAGCGGAGCCGTTAGAGAAGGCTGCGGCAAGCATCTTCCATTAACGTTACGACCGTGAAATATGACAATAAAATGATAGCCGTATGGTCGCAAATTTGCAGCCCGCCGAGCTGCGTGGGGTTTATCGTCACTCAAACGCGCGGGGAGCTGTAAAATGTTTACAGAAAGGGTCGTTTGCAGCCATAAAATCCTCTTTTCTCTCCTAAACAAGGCTGAGTGGAGCCATTTACCAAGCCCCAAATGTTCATCGGGGGAGAGGAAACATCTGTTCTCTCCAGGAGCGCGCGGTGATCTTCCAGAACAAATTAACAGAAATGGGTGCTTCCTAATTAAATCAGCCCTCGGCTGGGGTGGTCTGCGCAGCGGCGCGGCTGCGCTCACGCCTCGGCCCCGGTGGGCGGGGGGTGCGCACCTGCCAGTGGGGGACGTGGCCCAGCAGCACCCGGCCCATGCTGGGCGCTTGTCAACCGTCCAGGCCCCACCTGGGAATTCTGACTCGGTGGGTCTGAAGTGGGCACTGGGGCCAAGCTGCCTACCTGAGTCCTTGGTTGGGGGGCTCCTGGGGGTCCGGGCCCGGGGCTGGCCTCCTGGGCTCGGCGAGGACTGCAGGGAGATGAAGGCAGGCAGCTTGGAGAGGCTGCTGGAGCCCGTCGCCGCCGAGGCAGCCTCCTCCTGGAGAGACAGCTCCTCCTGGTCCAAGGACAGGGAGGGGGAGGAGAGCGAGGGGGAGGAGGGCGAGGGGAGGGGGGAGGAGGAGGAGCGGGGGGAGGAGGGCGGCTTGGATGACAGGGGAGAGCCCGAGGCTGCAGCTAACCCCTGTGGGGAGGAGGGAAGGGAGGCCGAGCCAGCAGCCACGGAGGTAGGGGAGCTGGGCGTCTGTCTGGTGGGGCGCTGGGCGGCCGAGGACTTCCTGCGGGAAAGGAAGGGGAGCAGAAGCGTGAGGGTGGGCGGCTGCTCGGCAGGGCTGGGGTCCAGAGGGCGCTAGCCGACCAGCTGTGCAGCACCTGTCCCAGCAGCCACGGGGCATCGCCATCCAGGTCTGAGGCCAGCCCTTGGTCCCAAAGACAGACAGGCTGATGATGACATGGGGCCTCTGGCCTGAGGCAGCGGGGGTGAGCCGGGCCCGCGAGCCCCAGCTGCACACTGACCCTGTCCTCACCTGCCAGTGAGCCCACTCACAGGACAGGTGAGCACAAAGGGGGGCCCCAGCCATGAGCACCACCCAGGGTCCTCCCTTTCCCGGGGAGTGGGAGTGGGGCAGCTGAGAAGCCCCCACCTTCCTCCGTGGGGCAGGGACTGGGCAGTCCCACAGAGGCCGCTCTGGGCCAGGGATGTCCTCAGCTCTGTCCAGCCTGGGGATGTGGGGTAGGGTGCCTTTGGAAGTCACCTGATCCTCAACTTTGAACTGAGGTTTCTTTTTGGGTCTGAAGCCTTAAGAGCTGGGAAGTGCCCTAGAGGCTCCCCCGCAGGGTCCCGAGGGACGGCTTCTGGCCCACCCCCAGAGCTTACACTCGCAGCCCCCGCTGTCCCCGTCACCTGGGTCCGTGGCTGGAGGAGGCCCTGCTCCTGGGGGGCGCACTGCCGGGCTCCGGGGCGGGGGCTGCCCGCCGGCCGAGGCGCGTCTGGCCTCGGTGCAGCAGCTGACACTGGGCGCCGCGGGGGCAGAGGCCCCTACGCGAGAAGTCAGGGCACAGCAGTGTGTGCTTCTTCTTGCACTGGGGGGAGAAGAGGTGCAGCTGGGGAAGCCCGTCAAGGCCCCTGTCCCATGTGGGCGGGCCCTGCCTGCTCTGTCCCCCCCGGGGCTCAGGCCCCCAGGCCAGAGCGGCCTGCACTGCCACCCATCCAAGCCCCTGAGCAATCAGAAGCATGAGGGCCAGCACTGCCCAGCTGGGCCCTGGGCCTGGACAGAAGGCAGGGACCGGGGCTGGCCTGGGGGTCTTGCTCGGCTGGGTTGGGGATTCCTGGGGCACTAATCCCCCCTCCTGACTGCAGAAGATGGGGATGTGGGGGGAGGCTCAATGCCTGGGGGGCCTTACTGCATGGGGTTTAGGCTTCAAGCCCAGGGGTGCCCAGGTCGGCCGAGGCCAGTGCACACCCGATCCACCACACCTGTCATGGTGGCTAATTATACCCAGATTGGGACGCGCCGTCCAGCAGGTGCTCGGGGCAACACGAGGCCTCAGCTCTGCCCACCAGGCCCACAGGGAACCATGAAGCTCTGACCACGGCCTGCCTTTCCTTGGCCCACCCGCTTCCAGGGGCGGGAGCCATCGGGAGTGATTGGGACCAACTCTCCAGGCCTGCTCCGCACCTACTTCCTGCCTGAGGCCCTTCCAGGGGAGGGGTGTTCTGATCTCCACCCGCCCCTGCAGCTGGCTTAGTGGGCATGACCTGGGAGAGTCGGAATGTAGCAACTGCCCCTCATGTTGACCAGGCAACAGGAGAGACACAGTCCTGGACAAGTAGCTCTGCAGAGTCCCTGCCAATCCCACCCAGAACTGAGTTGAAAACCAGCCTGGGCTGCAGCGCTCACAGCCGGCACGGGGGGCCCTGCACTGGCCGAACTGCTTGGAAATATGTGGCTACAGCCTCGAAGCCACTACCTGCCAAGCCTGAAACCTCCCTCCTGGGAGCCGGTCCCCAGAGCCCCAGTCTCGGCCCTGCTCCCAGCACCCAGCATGAAGAGCCTGGCTGAGGACCCCACAGAGTGTGTGCCCATTCCTGGAGCAGAATCTGGGCACCAGCCCCATTCTTGGCCTCACGCCTGCCCCCCAGCAGAGGGAAGCCCCTCACACCAGTGCTTGGGGGCTGGCGTGCAGATGGGAGCAGGCTGGAACTGGCAGAGCCATCTGGGCAGGCTGCAGGACCCCTGAACACCCACGGCACCCCTCTGTCAGCCTGTCCCTGTGGTGGGGCCGCATCCACCCCTGCCCCACAGGAAAGCTAATGCTTGCTCACTTGCTCATTCCCCACGCCCTCCACACCGAGTTGAAGCCTCATGAGGCCCCGCTCTAAGAGCAGGAGAGCCCAGAGGGTGGCGTCTGCTGGGGAGGGAAGGCAACTGGGGGGGGGGTGGAGGGGACAGGAAGGGTCTCCGTGGAGAGGGCCTGGCACCGGACAAGAGAAGCTAGTTCCCTGGATGCCGAGTGCACACAAAGAGGCGGCCAGAGGGACCGGGACCTGAGCTGTCCTGGGCAGTAGCCACAAGCCACGCGGCCACCCTGAGCCTCGGCGGCAGCACACACCCACCACATCAGAGGAGGCCGGGCTCAGCAAGAAGGAAGAACGTAAAAGGCCACAGTTACGTTTCCTCCCTGATTGCATGTGGAAACGTGTGGCAGATTAACTAAAATTCATTTTACCTCTTCTGTTTTTGCTTTTTTAAGGTGGCTACTAGAACACTTAAAATCTCACAGGTGGCTCCCCTCCAGTGGACCTTCCTACTGGGCAGTGCCGGTCTGAGCCGTGACCCTCCTCCCTAGGGCAACCACACAGCCAGAGTTGGACGTAAAGAATGCTCTCGAATCATCCAAGAGCTTTCAAGAAGGTCCAACAATGGTAGACAACTACTCTCAGAAGCATACTGGACACAAACTGAATCTCCAATTCCAAGGGCCTCACATCTTCACGTAGACCAGGCCCTCTGAGGAAAGAGCAAAGTGAAACCCCCAAACGGAAGCCCCAGAAAACCCCCAAACACCTGGAAATTAGCAAAGACACTACTAAATAATCGCCAGGTCGAACAAGAAACAATGGAGAGAAGTCCTCAGGCTCTGTGAGCGGAGCGGGCTGGCTCAGCAGGTGTGAGGGAAACAGCAGAGGAAACTACAAGGTAAGAACAGAAACAAATGAAATAACAAAAGAACAGCAAAAACTGAGAGGGCAAACAGCTGGTTCTTTGAAGGTATTAGTCACCGTGTCTGGTAAGACGAATCAGGAAACAAAGCGGGACACATAAGCGTTAGGAAGGACGAATGTGCCCTGACCGTGGGCGCTGGGGAGAAACAGCCACCAGGGCAACATAACCAACAAAGTTAACGCCAAGGAACCTGAAAACACAGAAGAAACTGACAAATTCTAGAAACATCTGTCAACAAGAGAAACAAAACCCGAGTGAATATTCCTCTGACCGTAAACGCATGTGAATCAGTAGTTCAGAAAGCAAGCAAGCTGCAGCCCAGGGTCTTCCGGAGGTTCCAGTACACGTCCAGTAAGCTGGCCTTGCAGGAAGTGGTCCACGGCCGGGGGCAGAGAGGATGCTCCCCAACTCCGTGCCAGGGCTGCAGCAACCCTGAGAGCAAAACCTGAACAGAGGAGACCACCGAAGAGCACTCGGGCCGTTTTCAGTCACGCCCACACGAGGTGTGAGAGTCCCACAGAGCGTGGGGACATAAGTGCCCAGGGACGAGGCTGGCCTTCCCTCAGGAATGCAAGGTCGGTTGAACGGAGAAGATCAACAAACAAATCAGCACACTGACAGACGACACGGGTGGAATCATACCATCACCTCAACAGACACAAAAAGTGTTTAATAAATTCAGCATTAATTCAAAGGTTAGCAGATTACTGATTGAATGGAACGTCCTTAGTTTAATATAAAGGGTTTCTTTTTTTAAAAAAGATTTATTTATTTATTTTAGAGAAAGTATGAGTGGGGGGAGGGGGGAGGAAGCAGAGGCAGAGGGAGACAAGCAGACTTGGGCCTCGATCCCAGGACCCTGACCTGAGATCACGACCTGAGCCGAAATCAAGAGTCAGACACTCAACCAAGTGAGGCACCAGGTGCCCCAGTATAATGGGTTTCTTAACCTTCCAGAAAGCATCACTCGCAGTGGGGAAAGGTGGGAAGCCCGCTACCATCACTACCTAGCACCGTGCTGGGGCCACAGCTGGGGCAGCGGCAAGAAAAGAGAGAGAAAGTACACATCTAAGCTCAAAGGAGGGGAAACGGCCATTATCTGTAAAAGATACATTTCTGTTTATGTAGCAAACTGGAGAGTCTGTGGATAAACTGTAGCAATCACTAATACAGTTTAGCAAGGTTCCTGGAGACAAAATCAGTATAAAGAATTGCATGTCTATACACCAATGAACAGTGAGAAAATAAAATTTTCAAACACGTTATTTATAATAATAATAAAAATGACAGGAACAAATCTCATGGAGACAAAGAAGAACTTCAGTAAAAGGCATCGAGGGGTGGCCTGGATAAGCAGAGCCAGACGCCCACTCACAGGCAGAAAGCCTCCCTGGAAAGATAGGGACCAGTTCTCACCAAACAGAGACCACGACTCAGGACAATCTCAATCAAATTTCCAACTTTTTAAAAAAGTTACATTGGATCTAAAATATAGTTCTGGAAGGATAAAGTGCAAAAACCGCTGTGAAGAAGAACAAGGTGAACGAATTTATTATTAGGAATTATCATGAAGCTCAAGGAATCCGGCGAGCATGGAACCGGCTCAAGGACATGTACAGAGCAGAGCTGGGAGCCCCGACACAGAGCCATGTCCGTGAGCCCCACGGGAAGTGGCCCTGCCGACGCGAGGTGCTTGGGCAAAATGAAACTGGACCCCAATCTAACATCAGACACTTAGATCAAAGGAGACAGGCCCACGAGTGAAAGGCCAGCCTATGGGGCTTTTGGAAGGCCCTCCCAACTCTTGGAAAGTGGCAGGATTTTTCATACAAGACACAAAGGTGCAAGCTGTAAAGAAAGATTGATAAAATCATTTCCATTAAAATTAAGAACTTCTGTTCTTCAAAAATAACACCACAAAGAAGGGAAAAAATAAACCACAAAGAAGATATTTGCCACTTATATGACTGACAAAAGGCTGATGTCCAGAATAGTTTATGTATCTTTATGTTCATATTTTATACTTTATAAATTCCCTGTGAATCAGCAAGAGAAAACCAACCTAGTGGAACACTGTCCCCACTCTCACCTAAAGAAACCAACAAAATCCTAGGTATTTTTCAGAAGGAAAGGCCCAAAAGGTTTAAACACAGGGAAGGCATTTGGCCTCAATAAGTCCAGTAAAGGCAAATTAAAAAAATACAGTGAACTAACTTTTTGTCCTTCAATCGTTCAAAGAGAAAAAGAGGCTGAATGTCACCAAGTGCTGGCAAGAAAACTGGTCCACAAGTGTGAACGGGCGTACGCCGCCTGAAAACCGCCTCCAGCGTCTACGACAGCAGACTGTCAGCCCCCAGACCGGTGGCCTGCACCTTGCTAAAGACACGTGCTGATGCCCTGTCCCCACAGGCTGTCCGTGGAGCCCAAGATGCCAGCCTGCTCTCCATGAAGCACCAACCAGAGGGGTGAGGCCCCGAGAGGCCGGGACCAACTGCAACGCCCACTTGCGCCTGCCCCTACAGCCCCGGGGGCTCCCGCGGTCCCCACCCCCTACAGCCCCTGGGGCTCCCGCGGTCCCCACCCCCTACAGCCCCGGGGGCTCCCGTGGTCCCCACCCCCTACAGCCCCGGGGGCTCCCGCGGTCCCCACCCCCTACAGCCCCTGGGGCTCCCGCGGTCCCCACCCCCTACAGCCCCTGGGGCTCCCGCGGTCCCCACCCCCTACAGCCCCTGGGGCTCCCGCGGTCCCCACTCCCTACAGCCCCGGGGGCTCCCGCGGTCCCCACTCCCTTCCCAGGGCCCTTTCTCCACTGGCTGCTGGCGCCAGGCCAGCCAGTCCGCCAGGACTCAGGTGGGCTGTCTGCCTGTCCACAGTGCTTTCTCTTCCTCGGCCAGGAACAGGCCCAAATCTTCCATCTAGCTCATCTACGGCAGCCTCCGATGTGGGCGCCACGTAGGGGCCCCTGGCCTTCCCACTCCTCCTGGGTCTCGCCGGCTCATCTCAGGCCAAACAGCAGCCTCCATTGCCACCTGTCCCTCCTGGGGGCCGGGTCCCACTTCTATTGCCGGCAACACCAGCACGGTGGTTCATCAGCATCCCCTGTCCCCAGTGACTCAACAGTCTCCTTCCCACCGTCCCACACCAAAGCTACCCTTTCCGGACCTTGGAGACAGTCTCGGATCCCCCGGCCCCGCCCCATCCCTCCTCTGACTGTGCCCAACCACTCTCCCTCGTAACCTCCCCCCCCCCCCCCCCCCGAGGCATCTACCCTTGTCCACTCCTGCGGTCATTTGGGCCAAGGCCTCATTCAGTCACTCACTCCAAAATGGTAACCAAATCCGATGGGCTGCCCCAGAACAGAAAACGGAAATTAGTGGGAAACCGGGCAGAGCGCAGACAGGGCCTGGAGTCAGGCTGGCAGGAATGCACCCATGCTGCTCTTCTGGTTTTGATGGTTAGCCTGCTACAGGTGGGGGCCGTTCACAGCAGGGGCTGGGGGAGCCGTGTGTGGGGATTCTGCACTAGCTTTGCAACTTTTCAGTGAATCCACAATTATTACAAACAACAAGTTTATTAAACACAATAAATGACGAGCACTGCCCGTGCTGGGCTCTACGTAGCGAATAAGCCCCCAGAGGGGGCAGCAAAGCAGGCAGCAGGGGGCACTGGGCACCACACAGGTGACAACCACAGGAAGGTTCTGTCAGGGACATATGGACCAATGTGGCAGTGGGTCCCCGTACTTCCTTCTGCTGAAGAAGCAACCTGGAAGTGTCCGCAGGTGCAGATAAGGGACAGTCCAGCCAGACACCCCGAAACACTGCGGCCCCACCCCACCCAGGACAGCAAAGACTGGGTGGGGAGACCTGGCCCCTGGCGTCCCTTCCTGCCTCACTGGACTGGTGCCAGAGGAGGCCCTGAAGATGCAGGAATGGGGGGCCCCTTCCCCTCCCAGTCTGGGAAGCCCCAGTGGAGGCTTGGTGGGAAGTAAGTACCACCCACCCGGGAGGAGAAGGGAAACCCTTCTTCAGGCGTCAGTGGAGGCCAAGTGGAGGCCTGGATTTCCACTTGGCAGGGATGAGGCACCACCTCCACTCCTCCTGCACCCATGGTGTCACAGGACACCAGCCAAAACAGAAAGTTTAAATAAGATCCAGATCCTCATAACAGCCAAAATGTCCAGGTTTCAATAAAAAGTGACTCATCATACCAGAAAAAGGTATAGACCTCAAACTGAATGGAATTCCAGACAATCAGTGCTTGGCAGCATGACACAGCAGAGGTGTGGGAGTTCTCTGACAAAAATTTTTAAAGGAGTACCATAAATGTGTTTATTTTATTTTATTTTTTATTTTTAAGATTCTATTTTTAAGTAGTCTCTACACCCAACATGGGGCTCGAACTCACAACCTCAAGATCAGGAGTTTTACGCTCCACCGACTGAGCCTGCCAGGTGCCCCCACAAATGTGTTTCAACAAGCAACTAAAAACATGCTGGAAACAATGAAAACATAGAAAGTCTCAACCAAGAAAAAGAAAATATAAGATAGAACCAAATGGAAATTTTAGAACTGAAAAGTAGAACTGAAATAAAAAAAACTCAGTGTATGGGCTCAACAGCAAAAGGGAGGTACTGAGGAAAGACTCCATGAGCTGGAAGGCAGAATAACAGAAATTAACCAATCTGATTTGACAGAGAGAGAAAACAGATTTTCTAACATGGCGAGTGCCTCAAGGACCTGTGGGAATACCACATTCATGCAATCAGAGCTGTCGAAGGTGAGGAGAAAGAACACAAGAAACGGCTGAAAATGTCCCAAACTTGCCAAAAAACCTAAGCCTACAGATTCAAGAAGTTGAGTGAACCCAAAACAGTAAAAAGCAAAGAAATCCACCAAAAACTGTATCACAGTCAAACTTGTAAAAGCTACAGACCAATCCTCCAAACAGCCAGAGAGAAAGGACACTTTACCTGCAGGGGGGAAAGTTCAAATGACCATGGATTTCTCCTTAAGCACCATCGAGACCAGAGGAGGCGGTATAACATGTGCAAGTACTTTGGGAAGAACTATCAGCTCAGAAGCCCGTATTCAGCAAAAAATATCCTTCAAGAATGTGGGGAAATCCAGAGATTCTCAGAAGAAGGAAAACCACGAGAATTTGTCACCAACAGACCTGCCCTAAAAATGGCTACAGTAAGTTCTCTAAACAGAAAGGAAACGATAAGAGACAAAGCCCTGGAACAACAGAAGGCAGACCAAGATGACCACAACATGGGTAAACATACCAGACTTTCCTTGAGTCTCCTAAATTATGTTTGATTATTGAAGCAAAAACTGCCAGTGTCTGTTGTGGTTTTAAATGTCTGTAGAGGGCAGATGTAGCAGGTACAGACAGGGAAGGGTAAAGGGACATAAAGGAAGGTGAGGTTCCCACACTTCACCTGAACAGGTAAGTGACAACACAGTGATAAGTTATGGGTGTACAACACAATGCTTAGTATGACCACTAAGAAAGCTATAGAAAGAGATACACACTCAAAAGCATGAACAGATAAGTCAAAACAAAATTCTAAAACCGTTCAAATAATGCATAAGACAGAAATGAAAAACAGAAAGAACGAACAAAACACAGAAACTAAGAGAAGTCAAATTGCAGACTTAAGCCCCAACATAGCAATAATTACATTAAGTGTAAATGGTCTAAATATACCAATTAAAAGACAGAGATTGACAAAGTAAATTTTAAAACATGACCCAACTATCTGCTGTCTACAAGAAAGGTACTTAGAATATAGTGCAATAGGTAAGCTGAAAGCCAAAGGATGGAAAGAAGTTGTATCATACAAGGGTGCCTGGGTGGCTCAGTCGTTAAGCGTCTGCCTTCGGCTCAGGTCATGATCCCAGGGTCCTGGGATCGAGCCCCACATCGGGCTCCCTGCTCAGCAGGAAGCCTGCTTCTCCCTCTCCCACTCCCCCTGCTTGTGTTCCCTCTCTCTCACTGTGTCTCTGTCAAATAAATAAATAAAATGTTAAAAAAAAAAGTTATATCATACAAACACTGATCAAAAGAAAGCAGGAGTGGCCACATTAATACCACATAAAGCAGATATCAGAGTAAAGAAAAATACAGCCAGAGAGGTACGTTTTATACTGATAAAAAGGATCAATCCATCAAGAAGACCTAGCAATCCTAAATTTACATGCACAAAATAAGAGCTAGGAAATACATGAAGTAAAAACTGATAGATATGAATGGAGAAAGAAATAAATCCAAAATTATAGGTGGTGACTTAAACACCCCTCTCTCAACAAGTGACTGACCAACTAAACAGAAAATCAGAAAGGATACAGAAGAACTCAAAAATGCCTTTAAACAGCAAAATCTAATCAACATTTATAAAACACTCCGCTTTACTCAAGAGTGGAGTATATATTCTTTTCAAGTGCCCATAGAACATATACCAAGCATATCCTGGGCCATAAAACAAAGCCCAAGAAACTTAAAATAATTAAAATCATACAGAGTATATTCTTCATCATAGACTCAAACTAGAAATCAGTGACAGAAAGATAACAGGAAAATCTCCAAACATTTGGAAACCAAACAATAATCTGTGGATCAAAGAGAAAGTCTCAAAGGAGGGTGCGGGAGACAACAAACAAAAAAACAACCAGAACTAAATGAAAATACATCTCAAAATTTGTAGGACCCAGCTAACTAAATTCATACATAAGAGGAAAAATTTCAAATCCATAGTCTAAACTCCCACCTCAAGACCCTGGGCGGGGGGGGGAGGGGGGGAGAGCAAAATAAACCCAAAGCAACAGAAAGAAACAGTAATGATATGAGCAGAAATTAAAAAAAAAAAAAAAAAAAACAATAAGAGAAAAATCAATGAAACAAAGAGCTGGCCCTTTAAAAAGATCAATAATATTGACAAACCTCTAGCAAAACAAACAAAGATAAAAGTCACAAATTTCCAGTATCAGGAATGAAACAGAGGTCACTACAGACCCTGGAGACATCAGATGGATAATTAGGGCATACTTCAAACAATTCTACACACATAATTTTAACAACGTAGATGAGATGGGCCAATTCCTAGAAATACACAATCTGCCAAAACTGACTCAAGAAGAAAAAGAAACTCTGACTAGCTCTCTATATAGTAAGGAGACTGAATCAGTAATCAGAAACCTACCAATAAAGAGAAGCCCAAGACCAGAGGGCTTCACTGTTGAATTCTACTAAACACGTAAAGAAGAATGAACACCAATTCTTCTCAAATTCTTCCAAAAAACTGAAGCATAAGGAATCCTTCCTAATTCCAAATAGCCAAACAACCTGTGAGGCTAGCCTTACCCTGATACCAAAACCAGACAAAGATACTACAAGAAAAGAAACTATAGATCAAAATTCGTCATAGATATAGATGCAAAAATCATCAAAATACTAGAAAACTGAATTCAGCAATGGGATTTATTCTTAGAATGCAAGAATATTCAACATACAAAAATCCATCAACATAACTGATTCAAGGTGATCAATATGACTGGCCACCTTAACAGAATGAAGGAAGAAGAAAACCACATGATCATCTCAATTAATGAAAAAAAAATCTGACAAGATTCAACACCTTTTATAATAAAAACACCAAATAAACTAGGAATAGAAAGGAACATCCTCAACAAAATAAAAATCATATGTGAAAAGCCCACAGCTAACATCACACTCAATGGTGAAAAACTGAAAGCTTTTCCTCTAAGATGAAGAACAAGACAAGGATGCCCCCTTTTTGCCACTTTTATTCAACATAGTACTAGAAATTCTAGTCAGAGCAATTAGGCTAAATAAATATTAAAAAAAATATATAAAGTCTAAGTTTAAAAGGAAAAAATTATCTCTGTTAGATGACATAATCTTATACATAGAAAACCCTAAAAGAACCCACAAAAAAATTGTTAGAGCTAATATATGCAGTCAGCAAAATTCCAGAATATAAAATCAACACACACACACAAAATCAACTTATTACTACACACTTGCAAAGAACAATCTAAAAAAAAATTTTTTTAAATTTACATTTACAATAACATAAGAAAATATAAGATACTTAGGAATAAATTTAACCAAGGAGGCAAAAGACGTACATACTAAAAACTACAAAACACTGCTGAAAGAAATCAATAAAGGTCTAAATAAAGGGAAAGACATCCCATGTTCATGGACTGGAAGACTTCCTATTATCAAGATGACAATACCACCCAGAGTGACCTACAGATTCAGTGCAATCCCTACCAAAATCCCAAAGGCCCCTACCCCTGGTTTTGTTTTTTGTTTTTTGTTTTTTTTTTAAGAAAAAGCCCATCCTAAAATTCATATGGAATCTCAAATGACCCTGAATAGTCAAAATAATCTTGGAAAAGAAGAACAAAATTGAGGGATTTACATTTCCTGGTTTCAAAAACTTATTTATAAAGCTATCATAATCAAAATACTTGCTTAAGGACAGACATAGAGACCAGTGAACAGAACACAGCACCCAGAAACGAACCACCATATGTATGGTGGACGGGCTTTCAAGAAAGGAGCCATGACCATTCAGTGGGGTAAGCGCAGCCCTTCAGCAAATGGTGTTGGGCAAACTGTCTGCCCACATACAGGAGACTGGCGCTGGGCCCTCATCTCATACCACATACGAAAACTGACTCAAAATGGACCAAAGACCTAAACTTAAGAACTGAAACTATTAAACTCTTACAAGAAAACAAAGGGAAAAGCTTCGCTGACATTGGGTTGGACAAGTATTTCTTGGATATAACACCCAAAGCACATGCAATAGAAAAAAAGAGAAAAATTATACTTAATGAGAAACTCTCATGCATCAAAGTACACTGTCAAGAGAATGAAAAGACAGAATGGGAGGAAAGAGTCATACATCGTATCCTGACAAGGGTTTAATTTCCAGGACACATAAAAGAAGTCTTATGACTCAGGGGCACCTGGGTGGCTCAGCTGGTTAAGTGTCTGACTTCAGCTCAGGTCATGATCTCAGGGTCCCTATTGGGCTCCTTGCTCAGTGGGGAGTCTGCTCCTCCCTCTCCCTCTGCCTGCCGCTCTGCCTACTTGTTCTCTCTCTCTCTCTCTGTCAAATGAATAAATAAAATCTTAAAAAAAAAAAAAAAGTCTTATGACCCACCAACAAAACACCCCCAAACAACCACATTCAAAAATGGGCAAAGGAGGTGAACAGACATTTGTGCAAAGAAGATGTACCGATGACCAGGGCGCCTGGGTGGCTCAGTCGTTAGGCGTCTGCCTTCGGCTTAGGTCATGGCCCCAGGGTCCTGGGATTGAGCCCCGCATCGGGGTCCCTGCTCCGCGGGAAGCCTGCTGCTCCCTCTCCCACTCCCCCTGCTTGTGTTCCCTCTCTCGCTGTGTCTCTCTCTGTCAAATAAATAAATAAATAAATAAATAAAATCTTAAAAAAAAAATCTTTAAAAAAAAAGATGTACCGATGATCAACAAGGACACGAAAAGGCGCTCCACATCCCTGGTCTTTAGGGAGATGCAAGCTGAAACAACTAGATGCTCACTAGGACGGCTGTTGAAAGAACTGGGGGGAAGGGTCACAAAGCCTCAGCAAGGACGTGAAGAGACCAGAACCCGTATAAGCTATCGGTAGCAACGTAAAAGAGCACAACCATTACGGAAAACAGTTTGGCGGTTCCTCAAAAAGCTCAGCCTAGAATTACCAGGTAGTCCGGCAGTGGCACTCCTGGTTACCCACCCAGAGGCAGCGACAGCAGGCACTCCACGAGAGGCCGACACGACCACGTCCACACAGCAGCATGAGCTACAGACCCAGGAGGGCCAACCCAAGCGCCCACCAGAGTGTGGTCCGCATGTAAATGGGATGTTACTCAGCCTTAAAAGGAGCGAGGGACAAACTACCAGGGGGGTGAGCCGACCACATGCTGGGTGAGAGAAGCCAGACACAAAGGCGCAGACACTGTCTGATTCTACTGCTATTAAATATCTACCAAGAGGCAAGTCCACGGACACAAAATGTAGATTAGCGGTGCCCAGGGTTGAGAAGGGGTCGTGGGGCATTATCCCCGAATGCTTAACGCTTCTGTTTGGGGTGATGAAAAAGTTCTGGAAATAGACAGTGGTGGTAGCCATGCAACACCGTGAGTGCAATTAATACCACTGTGTGGTAGAGACAGAAATGGCAAACGCCGGGCACCTGGGGGGCTCAGTCGGCTGAGTGTCTGCCTTTGGCTCAGGTCATGATCCCAGGGTCCTTGTCGGGCGCCCTGCTCAGCAGGGAGCCTGCTTCTCCCTCTGCCTCTGCCGCTCCCTGCCTTGTGCTCTCTCTCTCTCAAATAAATAAATCTTTAAAAAAGAAAAAGAAATGACAAATTTTACATTATACTTATTTTATCACAATTAAAAAATTTAATAATGTAATATACCAAAAATCATTCTAATGTACGGTTAAACGGGTGAATTGTAGGTTATGGGAATTATAGTTCAATAAAACTTTTTTTTTGTTTTTTTTTTAAGATTTTATTTTTTAAAATTTATTTTCAAAAATTAAAAAAAAAAAGATTTGAGAGAGAGAGTGAGAGAGAAGGAGCAGCGGAGGGGCGCAGTTAGAGAGAAACCTCAAGCAGACTCCCTGCTGAGCAGAGAGCCTGACACAGGGGGCTCCATCCCACGACCCTGAGATCCTGACCAGAGCCAAAATCAAGAGTCAGATGCTCAACTGACTGCGCCACCCAGGCGCCCCCTCAATAAAATGGTTTACACAAAGATAAAGGAACGGCCAACGAACACAGTGTTCAACACCATCAGCTGTCAGGGAGACGCAAAATGAAGCCACAGTGAGAGACCCCGCACCACCAGAGAGGCTGCGGTCCACAGGACAGACACCGACAAGTGCTATCAAGCGCGTGACCTCAGGAAAGCTTCATTCGCTCCTGGCGGCACGGCCACAAGGGAAAGCAGGCAATGAGGCCTGCAGCCACCATGTGGCCCAGTGACTCCACTCCTAGGTGTGTCCACGCAAGGGAAACAAGAGCCTGTGCTCCCAAAAATTCGCACACAAACGTTCACATAGTCCCAAACTGGGGACAAATCAAACGTCCAGACACTGACGAATGAATGAACACAATGTGGTTTCTGCACACAATGGAGCGCCATTCGGCCAGGAAAAGGAACGCAGGCCTGACCTTGATGGCAACACGATGACCCTCAAAACCAGGTTAGAAGAAAGAAGGCAGACAGCAAAGGCTGTGTTGCGGGACTTCCATGTGTGAAACGTCCAGAAAAGACGAGTGTACGGGGATGGCGGTAGGTCGCTACTGTCTGGCTGGGGGGCGCCACGGGCGGGGCTTGACCACAAAGGGAGCAGAGGAGTGTTTGGGGTGAAGGACGTGTTCTAGAGCTGGATGGTGGGGACCGCTGCACAACCCCGCCTGTGCAGCGAACCGGATGACACGGGGGCTGCACCTCCGTAAAGCTGGGCTTCTGAAAACAGGCACCCCAAAGCAGAGAGGAGAGAAGGGGTAGTTTCATATGCAGTTTGGGGGATGGGGCCCACTCTATGGAGGAAACCTAACTGGGGTCCGACTTCACACCACAGCCAACTCAACAACAGCTAACACTTGCCCAAGGCCTGCTCCAAAGACGGCAAAGGAAGTCTTACTCGCCACCATCCCCCTGTGGCGGGGGCCCCCATCAGCCTCATTTTACCAACCAAAAAGCGGAGGCCCCGAGGGGTGAGGTAGCGAGTGCGTGGTGGGCTGCACGCGGTGGTGACGGGGCTGGGCTAGGGTCTGAGCCCCTGCCCGTGACCTTGAAGCCAAAGGGTGATGCCCGGAGGCCACGAGAGCCTGTGAGAGGCAGGACGAGGTAGGGGCAGGAGGGCGGTGGAGGGGCCTTCAGGAACTCCGCCAGCAAGCAGAGCAGCTGGTGCAGGCCGCGCACTGATGTGCAGGGGACGGGCAGCAGGAAGGCTGGCAGGGGCCCCGGCACAGAGAGCGCTGGGTTGCCACGGGTGTGGCGGGCAGACTCCCGCTTTCAACGAGGGGGCAGCCATGGACTGATACCATGCGCACACGGGCACCTCCCAGCTGTGGATGCCGGCGGCCGGCAGCATCTGGTGGAGCCGGAGTGCACCGAGTGCCCGCAGCACACACCGAGGGCCACAGGGGTGCCCAAGCGGGATGGTGACAGTGCACGCTAGGAGCCCGGGCCACAGCCACACACACGCCTCAACCGGGAGAAATGGGTGCCGGGAAAGACAAGGGGGCAGACGAGAATCACCAGGGGCTATGAAAACTAGCAGGTGAGCATGGGGGCCTCCGGAGTCTCCAAGTGTCTCCCTCAAACACGCATTAGCCAGAGAGGGAACAGCATGGGCACCTCGGCGGACACCCGAGGAACACGGCCCCTGCTGGGACGGTGGCGTCCGGGTGCCAGGCCCCCCGAGGTGGCAGGCATCCCACGGGACAGCCAGCCTTGCCCGCAGGTCCCGAGCGGCCGAGGGACAGAGGGGATGCTCCTGAGGGAAGGAGAGGAGACGGGCCGGGGGCCGGGGGGCCGGGGGGCCAGAGGCTGCCCTCGGAGCGGCAGGTCCCACAGGAGCCATGTGGCCCCCGGAGAGGGAAAGGAGCCGAGATTTACTCCCAGCCTAAATTATTCACAAGAAAAGGGAGTGCGCCTCTTTAACAAGCCAGGGCTTTATGAAGCAAGGTTAACAATTTCACTTGATTCAGTGGAATATTATAAACTCTCTGGGGCCCGTTTGAGGACTTGTACATCAGGCACAAGGCGACGACTCAGCACTTTTTATATTATTTAGAGAATAAAATTAACCCTCACCGGCCCAGGCTGCTGCCTCCCCACCCCCGCTGGATCTGGCCTGCTCAGCGCTTTCCCCATATATAATTACAAGCCGCTATCCATCATGTGGCAGCCACGCAGCGCCAACACGCTGAAAGGGACGCAGTAAGCACTTCCACTAATAGAAGCAGAACTTAAATATCACTTTGATATTTTCATTTACATTGGAATATCTTACAATAATCACGCACAGCCTCCGTGGGGGGTCCCGCCCCCGCCCCCCCTCCCACCCCCACCGCCAGGGCTCTGGGCATCCTTCAAGGTGACCCGCTGGCTGCAGGTCAGGTCCCCAGGTCTGCCCAGCCTGGCTGGGCCCAGCCCCTGGAGGCAGAGGACGTGGGGAAGGAGGGCCCCACGGTGTGAAATGGGGGAGGAGGGTGTGTGTCAGGGGCCTCGGGCTGTCCCTGCACTGACCGTGCTCCCCTTGTTCAGGCCCAGCTCCGCTGCCCCGCCCACTGGGGGTCCCCAGGAAGCCCCAGCTCTAGTCTCCCCAGTCGACCGCAGGCCCACGTGGGGATGAGCAGGACGGTAATGAGGAAGGGAAGGAGCCAGTGCGCTCAGCTGCCGGGAAGTCCCCAGCACAGCAGCATTCTTGCTGTCAGACGAGGGCGACAGGAGGCAATGACGCGCCCGTGACAAGCCCGGGCTACCAGCTTGCAGGTGGCCCTCGCAACCCAGTTCCCCCATCCCCTTCACACCAGCCTGCTTCACCCTCACCCTCGTCACCCTGGGGTGATGCGTGCTCCAAGGAAGGCCCTGAGCAGCACGGCTGGCCCCCTACTGGGGGCTAGGTGCTGCCCGCCGCCCACTGCGCCCCTCACCTTTGCGCCCAGTGGGCAGTAGCCTTTGAGAAAGTCCGTGCAGACCTCCGCCTTCCGGGACACGTAGACATGGCTGTAGGGACAGTTGCTGTTGCTGCAAATCCCCTTCAGGAAGTAGGAGCACACGGGCATCTGTGGAGGCGAGGGGACAGGGGTGAGGGCCAGCAGACCCCCATGGCTCCCTTCGGCGCATGGGCCCAGTCCGTCCGGTGCTAGTACAGCCCCGCCTCCTCCAACCCTCCGTCAGGAGCCTGCACCTCACTTTACAGGCAAAACACCTGGACTCAAAGGACCTGCCTGGGGCTCCAAGGCCAGGCGTGAGCCACACAGAGACCCCCCAAGGGAGAAACGACACACCGTGCTGGACAGCAGGAGGGGGGCCATCAGGAGCCACGAGCACCTGGGGCCATGCCAGGTGAGGGCTGCCCACCCCAAAGGGAGACCCCCAGTTTCTCCAGAAGGCAAGGTTGTCTGGGCAGGACACACGTGCCCTCAAACAGCCCAAGTGAAGACATCCCTGCAGGATGGCTGAGCTCCAGATGTTCTGTCACCTGCTCTGGAGATTGCCCGGTTTCCAGACAGTGGGGCCACAGTGGACAGGCCAGGAGGGGTTGGTGTCTGGAGGAGCAGGGGCTGGGGGGTCAGGGGGAGACAGAGCACGGGGGCTTTAGGTAGGGCACAGCCTACAGGGCCCGGAAATTCAGCCGATTTCCCAGCTGCCTGGACACCTGGCAGTGTCCATGGGCTGGTGACCTGATTCTACCCAGGGAAGCCTAGGGATGGACCGTGGGTAGGCAGGGAGATGCCCTGGAGCAGCCCAGAGCTGCACTGACCCCAGGCTGGCACTGTGGAGGCCTGGCTCCAGTGCCCTGGCCGCCAGCAGGTGGACCCAGGGAAGACCTGGGGGCGAAGAAGGGGGACATGGAGTGGGCGGCCTGGGCAGGGCTATGCAGCACAGCAGTCCCTGGCCCTGAGCCTGGGAGACAGAGAGAAATGCAGCCCACTTTCTCCCTGTTGGAGGAAGCTGAGGCCTGAGGGCCGGCAAGGAGGGGTCTCTGATCTTGCCCACCCTGACCTCGGCAGTTGCCATTTTGCCAGGCGACTCCTCTCTGGGGCCCATCCCTGGTCAGCCCCCTGGGGACCTCCCACCTTCCCCAGGCCTGTTACCCCTGCAGGAGCTTCTCTGAGAGCTGGCCTCTCCCACTCTCTCCTGTCAGACCCGCCCCTCACGCACCCCACTGCAGCCCCCTGGTCCCTGGGTGGGTCTACACTGGCGGGCACCCCAGGGCTCGGCTCCTCACACCTCCATACTTAGCTCTGGCCGGCCTGCCAGGGGCCCCGTGCAGGGGCTTCCAGGGCAGGGCAGAGGGGAGGCCAGGGCAGGAATGAGGGAGAAAGCAAAGAAACAAAGGGTGATTTAATGTGCAAGAGTTTATTTTTAATTGTCTTTTAACTGCAGCGCACAGGGGAGAAGGGCTGGCCCGTTCGGGGCTGGCAGTGGTATGGCTGCAAACAATTCCCTTAATGTGGCTTTTGATATAGAGCCCAAATTACCTCTAATAAAAAGGGATAATAAAGCCAACTCTTACACCAAACGGAACTCCTCCTAGCTGTCAGCACGGCCGTTATCGAGAGGGAACTGCATTCTCATTTCAATTAACCTTGTTTGCACCCACCACGTCCACACAAATAACAATAACATTAATTCAGGGCGCGAGTGCGGGCGTCCACACCAGACAGCTCAGAATGTGCACCAGCTTCGGAGCTAGAGCTAATGAACCTGAAACTCGACGTGAATTTCCAAATTGCTCACAACAGAGTTTCGAAGCTCTATTAGGGAGAAAAATGCTGATTCTCTTCAAGTTCCTCAAGGGGAAAAGCTGTTGTAGCGGCAGCCTCGGCCCGATCCCGCCTCCCCTAACCTTGCCGCGGCCCCAGAGTGGGGGGCGGGTGGCAGGCAGCCCAGCCCGCCCGAGCCCTCACCTCCAGGCTCCCGGCACGCTGGTACCCGGGCCCCAGTGCTGCCCCGGCTCTGCCCCTGCGGTGGGCGCCCATGGGAGGGGGTCCCCTGTGCTCATGGTGGCTGAGGGGAGGGGCCTGCGAGACAGGGGCCCGGTGGTGCGCCCACCTGTCCTCTGCTGCCCTTCCAGCACGCCCTGCCTCACCCCACTGTCCCTGGGCACGGGGCAGGGGTGGTCACACAGCCAGCCCGCCCCCCCCACCCCCCACGCCCTGGCCAGGGGAGAACTGGGGGGCGGGGCCTGCAGGGAGGCCGGGTGCCTAGGGGAGCTCACCTTCTCCTTAGACACGTGGTGGGAGAAGGGGCACGTTCCGTCTGTCTTCTTGCAGGTGCCCCGGAGAAACCTGTGCAAAGGAGGGAAGTGGGTCGGAGGCGCCAGGGGCAGGGCGCCCACACGGCCCCCTGAAGCCCCCGCCCCCCGCCCCCCAAGGCCCGGCAGGGCAAAGGGCACCTGGTGCACACGGCCACCTTGTCGGGGTCGTGGATGTAGGGACAGTGCTGGCCGTGGTTGCACCTGCCGAAGCGGTTGTAGTACATGCAGTACTCCTGCTGCTGCTTCCGCCGCCGCTGCCTTGCCTGCCGGACAATGGCCAGGCTGCGCTGGACGGCCCGGCTGTGGACGGGGGTAGAGGTTCGTGAGCCTGAGGGACGCCCCCCCCACCCCGCCCCGCCAACCCGTGAGCCCCACGCCCAACCCTGAGGGACGTACCTGGCCAGGGAGCGGCTGCAGCTGCTGGTAGGGTCCACGCGGCCTGTGGGGAGAGGCCGCGTCACGCCAGGCCCCCAGGCCCCAGGCACTCCCACTGCCCAGCAAGCTGCTCTGCGCAGCCCTGTCAGGGCTCCCACTCTCGGCGCAGGCACTGCTGCCCCCTAAGGGAAACCCCCTGCCCTCCCTTCGGGCTGGGCTGTATACCCTGCTGGGACCCTGCCGGACCCCCACCCGGTGCAGGGCAGCGGCTTGTCCAGGGCCCAGATCTGGCAGTTGGCTGGCAGCCTTGCCTCAACACAGGTGGTCCCAGGACCGGCAGGTGGGAGGGGGGCCTCCCTGCCACCTCCCTCTGCCAGGAGCAGGGCCCAGGGATATGGGACCCGAGTGGGATCCAGGAATGCCCCCTGGCTTCGTCGTAGCCAGTAATGACTTTTCTGTATTGACGGGGTCATACGACAAAAACATCATAGTGAGTACATGGCTGCAAAGCCTGAAGTCCTTGCCCCCAGGCTCTACAGGGACCTATGTGCCGACCTCAGCCTCCACAGGCCCCGGACGAGCACGTCTGGCTCATTGGCCATGGCAGGTACCCATTCCTCAAAACCCTAAGCACAAAGACCAATCAAGTCCTCTCTGAGGTCACTGACTGTGGCCCAAAGGGGATCTGTTCATGAAATGGACAGTAGTCAGAAGAAGGGAACAGGCGACAGGGTGCCCACAGCCAGGGCAGCAGGGGACAAGGGGCAGGGGGGCAATGCTTGTCCTGTGTGAGAAAGGGGAGGGAGTCCAGACGAACGTACACCCTCCTGCCTCCCTTTTAGGCACAAGGTCACCGTCCCCCAGGGCCAGGGTGGGCAGGTCGGGGCCAGAGGCTGCTCAGACAGCCATGGAGGCCCACAGTTCCTCTCTCTCTCTCTCTCTCTCTCTCTCTCTCACACACACACACACACACACACACACGAACCTTCTCAGACCAGATTCAATTTCCCACAGGCAGCTGCTGAAATGGATCTGCTGGTAAGAGGCAGAAGTGACATCACTCAGAAATTCTAGGGACCTGAGGCAATGACAAAGCATCCCAGGCTTAAAAAGGGATGTCCCCAAGCTGCCTGGCCCTGAGCTGCCCCCATCGGAGCTGCATGGGAGGCCCGGGCAGGTGGCCCTCCTGCCACCTGGAGGCCCCTCCCTCGACCTCCCCAGAACGACCTTTGCCAGGTCCCAGGCAGCTTGGTCCCCTCTCCTGAGTTCCAGATCTGGTCACACAAGCATTCTGACACTTTATGCAGCCTGTCCACGTCCAAGCTCCCCCACGCCCCCCAGGCAGACCTTCAGGCACTCTTCACATCTAGCCTGCTGCCGAGTCCCTCTCCGGGCCGCCGCCCTCGGGCCAGTGTCTGCCCCTCTGAGCCTCAGTGTCCTCAAGCTGAGAAGGGGTGGCTCCAGGCCTGAGCAGCGAGACCCCCAGTGGGAAGGAAATGCCCCGCCCGGTGGCCATGGCCCAGGCGGCCGAGACACGAGTGGGGCTCGATTTGGTGCAGGGGGTGGGGGGTGGGCCAGGGAGGAGCGGGGCAGGGCAGCGGCGTCCTGGCTCCCAAGCTGGGGACACTGACCGGGGGTCCATGTCAGAGGCCGGTCCAGGTGGCACGTGGTGCCACACACCTGCCAGCCCGGGGCTGACAGAGTGTCACTGGATTGCAGCCCGTGAGCACGGCTTCCCGGCTGTCACCTGGGCTGCCGGTGCCGTTGTGGCGCCATCTGCTCCCACCAGGGCCCGCTGTCAACATGTGTCTGCCTGTCAGACTTGGGCCCCGGGCCTGGCCTCCGAGGGGGCGGGGCAGGTTCACTCCCCTCGCCCCCCCTCCCCGTTTGCTCTTAAAAAATGCCAGTGTGGGGCTCGCAGTGGGAGGCAGCGTTCAGCTGCTGTGCAGTGTTAAAAAATGCACATAAAGTAGCTGGCTGGAAAAGAGGCCGCAAGGTGCTGAGGGGTGCTACAGGGTTCAGCTGAAAACCCTCGGCAGCCACCGAGCGGGAGGCGCCAAGCCTTCAGAGAGCTTGTGCTGCCCGGGGATCTTCCAAAAATAGACACCGTGAGCTTGGCTCGGGCGGCCCCACCCTGTCCCGCCAGTGCCCGTCAGTCCCTGCCAGGGAGTGCCTCACCCTCCCCAGGCCGGAGAGCCCAAGTCAGGGGCTCTGGGGTCAGAAGGAGCGGCTGGGCAGGTCTGCGGCCCCACGGTGCCCCAGTGGGACTCACCCCTCCCAGGAAATCATGGCCCTGGGCAGAGGGAGCCCCAGGAAGAGGCATCGGGAAGGGAGGAAGGCAGCAGGGTGGTGCCTTGAGTGTGCAGTTCGGGGGCCCTCTCTCGCACCCTCTCATGCTGTTCCGGGTGACTTCCCAGCACACAGGGTGGGGTCAGCAAGTCACAGACGAGGAGACAAGGCACAGGGACCCATGACCTGCCGAGGGGTGTGCCACGGCCAATGAGTAGCAGGGACCACAGATCCGCCCCACTCTGGGGCCTGGGGGCCAGGCCTGTAGCCCAGGCTGGGGGAGGTGGTTCTGGCAGATGGACTTGGGGCTTCTGCTCCACCGTAGGGACTGCGACAGACACCTGGTCCCGTGGAACATGTGTCACAGCCCATAGCTGGGTGCACACAGGGAGAGGTTGCAGGGCCGGGCCCTTTGGTTGGGCAGACCTTGGACCCAGAGGGAAGTCCTCGACCACAGGGCTGGGAGGAGGGTGGGAACGAGGCTCTGCACTTCTTTCCCTGCCACCCACCTCCCCATGGCTCGGATACCCCAACACAGGGGCTGACACTGTCCCAGAGAAGCCCAGCAGCCAGGAGCAGCCAGGAGGAAAAGCCAGGAGGAGAGGAGGCGAGCCCCCGCCCCCAAGGAGGGTCTGGCTGTACTTTCCTGCGGAAGTCAAAGTTCTGCTGACAGCAAAGGAGAAAATTTATTTCTTTAATTATTATTCGTCTAAGGAAGCCGCTGGTCAGTGGGCACTCCCGCAGCTGGGAACACCCCACCTTCCTCACAGCGAGAAGTAGGCCACCCCTATGCGGGTCTGGGAAGCTGAAGCTGGAGGTGGGGGGGTGGTCTCTTGGTGGGCT
Organism: Eumetopias jubatus; assembly: GCF_037043125.1. Lineage (NCBI taxonomy): Eukaryota > Metazoa > Chordata > Mammalia > Carnivora > Otariidae > Eumetopias > Eumetopias jubatus. The sequence goes on along the minus strand of NW_028274810.1, from coordinate 108,681,228 downwards.
CTGGCTCTGGCTCTGGCTCATACCTGGGAGAGGCCACCCAACGGTCCGTGTTCCCAATCCCACCTACCTGCCCCAGCCTGCCCTGAAGTTGGGAGGGCTGAGCCCCAGGACTGCCCCCTAGCAGCAAGGAGGAGTGGGGCCTCCTGGGAACCCGCCTGGCCCTGGAGGCCTCTGTCCCCCCTGTACTGCCCGAGGCCAGGAGTCTGGGGGAGGTGGGGCCGGAGGCGCCAGCGGCGCACCTGATAGAAGGGGGAAGGCGCCACTGCGTGGAGGTCAGCACCTGCAGGGGGGCGGGCTTGGCGAGGGGTCCTCCCCAGTGAGACGCGGGACAGCTGCCTGCTCAGGTGCGGTGAGGCCTGTGCTGCGGAGCGGGGAGGGAGTGCCCCACAGCCCCTACCGCGGGCCCCTTTCTCCACCTGCTTTACCGCCCCAAGGTGGCAGCGGCAGCCTGGCTCTCCCAGCAGTTCGGGCTCTCTGCTCTCCTCTCTCGTAACTTCCCCTCAAGCAGCTGCCAAGCAGTTGGCACCCGCCTCTCCCTCTCTGTCTCCGGTGCCGCTCCTCCCACCATGGATTTAAAGGGCCAGGTGGTAGGTATACCCCAAAGGTCCATCCTGCCCACCGGAGATCAGGGTCCATGTGGAGGGGCCCCCGTGCAGCCCAGGACATATGAGCAGCAGGGTCCCGGCAAGGGCCAGGGTGGCCCCAAGCCATAATCCACTTCTGGGTCCCTGCATGTGGACAGTGTGAATGCCAGGACCGCCAACGACATCTGGCCGGGCCAGACCTGACGTGAACACGCAGCGCACAGCAGGCTGGGGCTGACAGAATGGCAGGGTGCTCGAGGGGGTGTGGCCCAGGGACGTGCTTGGCTGAGGAAACGTCAGCAGAATGGGCGCCCCCCCCCCAAGTAAGCTTCATCCAGCTCCCAAAGGAGGACAGCAGGGAACAGAGCCTGGGTCCTGCCCGCCGGGTCGGCTGTGGGGTCAAGGGTGACAGTTGGGGGCAGAAAGGATGATAGATGGGAAAGGCCAGCCAGGGCCTTTCACTAAGGAGGCCCAGGGGGGGCTGGGGCCAGTGGGTATGATCCACAGAGAAGCCTCATCCGTCAGGGCCGAGCAAAACATCACTTTGCAGAGAGGCTGCCCAGAAGCCCTCCATGGCTCCAACCACTCCACAACCAGCCTGCCTAGGGACTGCTCTGCGGAGGACCAACAGCCCTGTGTGGGGCCTCACGGACCATGACCACCGATGCCAGGGGCCTGCTGAGCCCTGGGGGTCAGAGGCTCAGAGTGGGGGTAGGGCTGAGTCTCATGCAGGCCCCGTGAGGAGGCCCAGCCAATGCTCTGGACCCGCTCCTCCACTGGCAAGCTAGCTGAGGCCAAGGTAGAAAGGCCCTTGGATCACACAGCCTAATCCCTCGAGAAAGGGATGGGGAAAATGAGGCACAGAGGCGGCGCACAGCCATGGCCTTTGGGCCCCCAGTGCCTCTCCTAGGGAGCCCAGTGTACCCCGTCTGGAAAAAGGCAGCCAGGCACCCATGCCTCCCTCCCCACAGTCCCACAGATAGAGGCCCTGGGGACACAGCTGGGCAAGGGCTTCCGGGAAGGGGCCCCCCAACCTACAAGATGGCCCCAGCACCCCGCCTCTTCTCCCTCCTGCCCCTTTGGGTGGGCGGGGCAGGGTCTGGGAGCAGCTGGGCCTCTGCAGTCCCCATACTGCCTGCAACCGCACCCTTTTTTTCTAACAGAAAAGGATGGGGGTAAAATTGGACCGAAGCCAAAATATTTTCTAGTTAATTTGTATAATAAGCGAATCCAAAGCATTTCCTTCTCCTCGGCCTGTTTCTCCAGGCCGCGGGGGCGCGCGCGGTGGCGGCGGCTGCCTCCAGACACAGTTGGGAGGCATTGCCAATGAGATTAGGGGGTGCCGCGGCCCCAGGTGTTCACTTGCCAGGGCCGTGTTTACCATACCTGGCTCATCTCCTTTGTCCAGGAGCAAAACACAGAAAATCAGGGCCTGCTCAGCCAAGCGAGAGGCAGTGTGCTCGGGGGGGGGGGGGGGGGCGGGGGGGGCGGGGGGGGGCTTTACCCCGGGGACACAGAGGCCGCAAGCCCTCCCCCTCCATGCCCTGCCTGCTCCAGCTGCCCGTCAGCTTCGACAGGGACAGCCACAGAGGCTCCGTAAGCTCCGAACAGGAATACGGACTCCCCTCCTGGCATGGGCCCCTTTGGGAAGCACTCACTCGCATCTGCTCCATGGGAGCCCCAGGCCTGCCTGCCTCGGGTCACCGGCAAGCCTCTGCCCCCACCCACCACGGACAACGCAGGCTGGGGAGTTAGGGGCCCACCCTCACCTGTGCGCAGGAGGGGCCTGCTGCCGCTGTCGCCGCCGGGCCGGCCGTAGGTCTTAGAGAGCTTGTTGGCCGACACCTTGTACAGGACGCCTCCGATGCGGCGGTAGCCTTTGTTCTGCCACCGAGGAGAGCCGGGCTGGGTCTTCCCAGCCCCGGCAGCGGGGCGCAGGCGGTTCAGCACCAGAGACCTGTGGAGACAGGGAAACCCCGGTGTGTACAGCCCCATGGGCCCACAGTCTGTCCCCTCCCCTCCTCCACACCCCTGCAGGCAGGGGGGACCCTCAACCCCACTAGCCAGGCTGAAAGGGCACGGGTGGGGGACAAGCCTCCCCCTTCCAGCATGTACAGCCCTGGGATGAGACCGTCCGGGCCCTGGCCTTCTGGCAGGGCGTCTGGAGGGAGCTCCACTGCACAGGCAAGTCCCCTGAGGGTCCACACCGTGGCTGGTGGTCGTCACCACTGCCCGGGAACATCGTCCCCCAGATGCTGCCCCAGCACACGCCACCCAGGCCTTTGGGTCAGCAGGCTCTACTCCTGTCCCCTGTTCACCACACGGGAGCCCAGCATGGAGAGTGGGAGGGGACAGCCTCACAGACCCCCATCTGGGCAAGCTGTCTGGGGGGAAGACTGGAGGTGCCTTAAAGTCCTGGGCTGGAAGAGGCCTGGGACAGCCTCTGGGGTTAGCTGAGTGGGTGATCCAGGCCGGAAGGCAGACCTGGGCCTGGACGGCCCCAGTGGCCACCTGCCCACTCCCTCCCTCCAAACTCTCCTCCGACCAGCTCCTGGGCCCTACCCTGGCCAGACCAGAGTGGGTCAGGAGGAGGCCCCAGACGCCCCCACTTCGAGAGACACCCCTCCGCAGACACCACGGCTGCAATGGGCAGTGGCTGTGGGCCCCCAGACCGGCACCAACTGTGCGCCTGCAGCTGTCCTGGCTGACCCACTCCCCCCAGCTGTCACGTGGGCAGGCTGCCACCGAAACGAGGGGACGAGGCCCTCCCACTCAGGGCACCTGGCATGGAGACTAGCCAGCTTCATGACTCCAGAAGGGCGTGGGGCCTTTCCCCCTCAGGACGCATTTCAGCAGTAATTTGTTTATGCAGATTGACCTTAATCCCCTATTAGCTCAGACTCTGCCCATAATGTTGTTACCACCGAGTGTGCACATTGCACCCCACCGGCAAATCTGGGCCTGAGTGCTGGTGCCTCCAAGCAGCAGGAGGGGCGGGGTGTGAGGAGAGCAGTCCTTACTGCAGGCACCACCACCAGCCGCGGGGACCTGGCTGAAGTAGGGTTCTCCCCACGGCCCTGAAGCCCCCTCCCCCAGGGAGCACACAGATCCCCATCTCCGTGTGGGGCAGCAGCAGACTCTGGTCCGGGCACCCAGGGACAGGGCAGGCCTCGGGGCACCCTGGCACATAGGCTGCTGGAGGTGGGGGGCCACCCACAATGGACTCGCCCGGAGCTGAGTGCTAGGGCTTGAGCAGCCCCGCTCTGGGGTGCAGTTGCCACCCCAACCACTTGGCCCCGTGGCCCCTCGGCCTTCGTCTCTCTGCAAGTTGGGGGTGATTCTTGCCAGCGCAAAGCCTCTGAGGGCATGCTACAGAAACACTGTGCGTGAGTGAGCCAGGTGCTCAGGGGACCCAAAGCTGCGGTATAAGGACAAAGGCCAGGCGGGAAGTGCCAAGGAGGACGCCACAGCCCAAGAGCACTTAACCCAGTTTCCCTTAATTAAAATTTAAGTTCACGAACACCAATCTTGGGGAAAAGCCCTGCCAAGGGACCCCGGCTAGCCTGGCTCGTGCTCTCTATGCCCTACAGGCTCCAGCTGCCCCCACACGAGGTGCATCTTGGCAGGGAGAGGGTGGGGTGGGCAGCGATCCCCTGGGGAGGCAGACAGACTTCCAGATTTTCCCCAGACCCTGAGACCCCAGCTCTGCCTACCCTGGTCCCAGGGCATCTATGTGTCCGGTTAGCACCTGCCTTGTCCCCTTGGCTCACTCAGAGGCCAGGCCAAAGTATGAGGACAGTGGGGCCAGGCGGGGTCATCTTCTGTGCCAGCCCTGCTGCAGAACCCCGTGATCCCCCTGCGGGGGCTGTGGTCACTGTCCACAGGGCACAGCTTGGCCTGAGTCCTAATCCCCACAGCTGAGAGCTGAGCCTAGGGCTAGGAGCCACCATAGCTTGCTCAGCCAGAGGGCAACAGGTCCCCTACAGCCCCAGCCCCACAGTGTCCAGAGCCCTCAGCGGTCTCCCCACCGATAAGGCAGCTGTCCCTTCATATGCCCATGTGGGTCAGGGCCAGGGCCAGCCCTGGGCAGCCTCCACTCCTGTAGTCCTGGGAGGTTGAGTGACCGGCAGCAAGCCTGGCCCGTGCCTCTAAGACACTCATCCCTCAGGACCAGACCCCAGACCTCCCAACAGGCCCTGCAGTGAGATGCAGCAGCAGCTGCTTACAGGACCAAGGACACCACTCTTAGCTGCCTCCTCCCTCGGGGCACAGACCCTCCCCTCCTGGGCCACCACCCCTACCCGCCCCCATCCGCACCCAGGACAGCACAAAGCACAGGACAGGTGGGCAACCAGACCTGTGCCCCGCCTACCCAGCTGGGCCCGGCATCTCAGGATCCCACATCCCCAGAAACCCAGTCCTTTGAGGGGTGAGGAAGCTTCCTTGTGGGCATGTGGCCTTGGCTGAGGCCAGACAGGGACAGACCACCACTCCCAGGGGCAGCCACACAGGTGAAGCTGCAGAAGGAGGTGGCCAGGCCCAGACAGGCACCCGTGGAGGTGGAGGACAGCAGGGTCTTGGTTCAGAAGGAGCTACGAGCTTCAGGACAGATTATGTTCCAGCCCTGAGGGTGGTCCCATCCGGGCCCATCCCATAGCTCCGTGCACTGAGGAGCCTCAGTCTGGGGCTGTTACCAGCTCACCCTGAAGAGCGAGCCCCAGGGACGCCCTCCTGGCTCCCAGGCTAGGCACTAGGGCCAGACGTACCCAACGCCCTCCTTCAGAGACGGCCCTTTCAGGATTTATTTTTTTGGCTAAGAGGCGCATCTCAGGTGACACCTCTTTCCCCACACCTTGTTGATTATTCCCACAGTTATTTTTATGGATGAACAGGACTAACAGATCTGTCCTCTTCTCCAACCAAAAACCATACCCCTGGGTTTTAAGGCAATTACAGGACGATGGTTGGCGACCAGGGAGGGGATGGGGGCAGTTCGGAGGCCTAGCAGCTCTTCCCATGCCTGGCCCAGTGTTTGCAGCCCATGCACATGCACCTGCCCGAGGGACCCCACGTGCCCGAGGGTGTGGGGCTGTGGTCCCCGGTGGTGCCGCGGGGCTATCTGGAGGAAGTGGATGCACCCACAGAACTTAGGCAGGGCTGGCCAGGGCTGCAGCAGCACAGACCTCCTCTGCCTTTCCCTCACCCCTGATGGGCCCGCTCGCTGACTCGGGACCTGTGGCCAGGCGGGCGCCAGTGGGCAAGGGGCTGCCTTGTAGCTTTTCGTTGCCGTGGGTGTCACAGCACTCCGGTGAACTGTACCCTGATGGAGAGGACAGGCTTTGGAAACCAACTGTATTGAGAAGAGGGGATAAAATTAATGAGATAATAGCCAGGCCAAGGACCCGGAGAACGCTCCTGCCCTCGCGGCAAGGGCCCTGTAATTCCTTTTCTACAACAGGAGCCTCAGATCTAAAGGCTTCTCCCATCCGTCCGGCAGGCCCACGCCGCCAGGAAATTTCATTAACGCTGGAAAATAGGAAAGGTATTAAGCGTGGATAATGAAGGCCAGGGAGGGAGCCGTGCCTTAAGATAGTGCTCTTTCTCGCCTTTGTAATGGGAGGCATGAACTTTCCCTTCAAATCCATTTCTAATCCATTTGAAATACTACAGCAAATTATCTTTCCTTCAGCCCGAAAGCGGCCAGCCAATTTACTCCGAATAGAAGTGACAATGCCCCAGGATTTATCACCATAACCTTGACTACACCAGGGTGAGGGCTGGGCCCCCCACCCCCCCGGGGGGCACAAAGAACGGGTGGGGGGAGATAACATTTTCAATGAATAGCAGTGGTAATGGGGAGACAGACACACACACCACAAAAGTAGGTTTAAAAAGAAAAGCTGTCCACGTGTCTGGAGCCTGGGCTTGGGGGGGGCAGCTGGAAGTCCCAGTCCGAGGCTGGTGAGGCCAGCAAGGTGCCCTGCTGTGCCCAGATGCCCAGGAGGAGGGGACATCAGGGTCTGGGCAAGACCGAGGGAGGCTTTCCCTGGGAAGCCAGGGCTGAGTGTGGCGTGTGCCCTGCCCGGCCTGCAGGGCCTGCTCGCTCAGTCTGCCGGGGCTCCCCCGCCCGCCAAGGCCTTGGAGGGACCCACACTCCTTCCCCCGTGAGCGTCCCATGGCCACTGCCCACGGCAGGTCCACACAGCCCCCAACACTGTACACAGGGTGCCCCCGCCCACTGCGTCTGCTTCTTAGGCTTCAGGGTGAGACGGGCCCACCCCAGGCGCCGTCGGCTACACAGCCCGGCAGCCAGGGGCATGGGTGTGCATGTGAGGCACGGACAGGCAGATCAGCTCCCAAACACAGGTGTACACGTGAGCACAAGCACCCAGCCCACCCTGGTCACACGAGCTGACAAACACCAGCCCCTCCTGAGGCCCCGCAGTGGATGCTGCGCTCTGCACCCCAGACCCGGGGGTGAGGACAGGCAGCCTGCCTGGGCCATGTCCGGTGAAGGCCCAGGGAGTGGCTCACTCCTGACCGAGAGCAGACTCAGGCGTGAGTGGACGAGGGGCAAGGGAGGTGGCCCCAACCTCTGAGAGGCCCTGGATAGGGCAAGTCCCAAACTGGGAGCTGTGCTCAGATGCCCAGGCCCCTCCTCACCAGGTCCAACGGCACCTTTAAACACCACCTCAGGCCACCCTGCTCAGCCACACTGGAGCTGAGCGGACCCCAGCCCCCACTCAGACTCACTCGGTCCTCAGGTTTCCTGAGGAAACAGCACAGTGTACATGGGCCTAAGGCGGCCCATCCCAGGCCACGTGGACCCAGAAAGGATGGGACAGGCCTGCCTCCCGGGGACAGGGCCAGGCCAAGGGGCCACACGAATATGCTGGGCACAGATCTGTGTGCAGGACTAGAGGACCTGAGCCCGGACAAGAAGTCACTGGCAGGAGCTTGCCAGGCACACAGAGGCGTTTTTGCTGGTGGGTCCTTCCCAATCCCCTCAGGGAGGGCTCCTTGACCCCAGATGTCCCCACAGTCTGCTCCCCACCTTTCACACAGACCCCTCCCCTCCCTGGGACCCTCGGCCAGCCAGTGACTGCAGTCACTAAGGGAACCTACCTCACCTAAGCTGCCCCCCCCTCACTCCCAGATGCAGGCTGGGGGGGGTCCCCACCCTGATTCCCAGCTCCCTCGGGGTTCCCTGCACTCCCAGCCCACCAGCTAGTTTGAAAACAGTGTGTCTAATCACGTTCTGTCCCCACTCCCCACCGTGGGGAGTCTGTCAGGAGACCCTGCAGGCTGGGCTGTCAGGCCCTCATGGGCCACTGTCCCCACACGCCCCCCACCAGTCAGGACTCCAGCCACACCGGACAGTTCTGCTTCCCGGAAAGCCCTGTGGAGTGTGTGAGTGTGGTGTGTGCCCTGCTCGGCCTTGCGTGGGCCTCTGCACATGCACACCCTATGCCTGTTATTGGGGTCACCTCGGAGACCAAGCTCAGACGTCAGGTCCTCAGGAAGCCTTTCCCGACCCCCCGACAGCTCGCTGTCATGGGCCCCCGGCCTGGCACCGTGTAGTAATGCACCCTGGAGCACCTGGGGCGGCTCACTGCGGTGCCCCTGACCCGGGAGCCCCGTCGGTGTGGGGAGCTCCGTCAATCTGCGCTGGGAGAATGGGCAGCAGGAGGGAGGGGCCGCATGCTGCCCGGGAGCCCACACGCTGTGGTCCTCTCGGGGTTTAGGTCAGGTGAGAGATGCAGAGAGGACACACAGGACGGGCAGGGAGAGCAGGCAGCAGGGGCTCCCTGGGAACAAAGGGGCCTGAACGCAGAGCCGGCGCTGCTGGAGGAAGCACCCAGAAGCCCGGACCCTCGGGAAGACCCTCAGGCATGAGCATGGTGGGTGGGTGGACTGGGTCCGGGAGGCCACTGTCCAGGGCTGGGCACGCGGAGGTGGGGGAGGCGGAGGGCCGAGGTCGCGGGTTGCTAGCAGCGGGGCTCAGCCAGGCTCTGGCCAGAGCTCAACCTCTGACCCCCGCTGGCTGGGGCAGGGTCGGTGCGAGGCCAAGGAGCCAGCAGCCTCTCGGCCAGGCCGTGCAGCCCATGACGACCGTGCAGGAGGTGGGCAGGCTGGCTGCGGAGCAGAGAAAACAAGCGGGGAAGCATTTTTCAGGAATGGAGCACGGTTCTGCCGAAGCTCCGAGAGGCGAGCAGGGAGTGCGCCGTCAGCAGAAGCCGAGTGCCCGGGGAGGCCGGCTCTGCACAGCGAATCCCAAGTAGGTCAGGCTCAGCCGCCACCGTGACAGGCTGCAAAGTGCTTAAGTGGGCTTTCCACGGAAACGCTGACGGGCGCCACCTCAGCGCAGCTCAGCCGGGAGGGTGTGAGTGCGCCCCCACATGAGCGCAAGGGGCCCGGCCCGGCCCCCGCAGCCTGTGCCCGCTCTGCCCCCAGAGCAAGGACCCAGCTTGGAGCCGGTGCAGGGGTGGGGAGCTGGCGATGCTGGGCGGTCCTGTGGGGAGAGCTCTGGGGGGAGGGCCCCACGCAGGACCAGCAGGGAGGGAGATGAGGGGATGGGATGTGGCCAAAGCGCAGGCCTAAGGCAAGGGTCTCAGAAACGGCTCAGCGGCGAGGGACCTAGCGGACGGCACAGGCCTCACGATGATTGTGGCTACCCGCCCTCCTCAGACCCTCCCGAATGCAGCCCACAGCCAGCTCCAGGGGCCGCCAAGCCCCCAGTGAGTCAGGGCTGGGGCTTCACGCCCAGCTGGGGCCGTACACCTGGCAGCTGGCCCCGGGTGCTGACCTCCCCGTACGTACTCAGGCCACCCCGGTGCAGGGGCAGGCCCATGGCTCGGCCTTCCGGGGCCCATCTCGCAGCAGATGGAGGGCTACTGGCCTGGGTGGGAGCCTGGGCCTGGGGGGCTGTGTGACCTGGGGGTGGGCTTGCGGCAGGGACAGGATGCGCCTGGAGAAGGGCTGGCCCACAGCGGAGGCTGAGCACCTGACTGTGGCCCTGGGGGGAGGGGGGCAGGGGAGAGTCCAACTCCCATGGCTCCTGGGCCGACCTGGAGGTCTCCTGGAGGGTCTCCTGGGGGCCTTCAGCACTGAGGCTGCTGCTGCATCCTGAGGGACCCCCCATCCCGCGGCTCCCCAAGAATGAGCAGAAGTGACTCAGGGCGCCCCGACCAGCCAGCATGCTGGCAACACTAACTCTGCTGTCCCCATTACAAATGCCGCGGCTCCATTATGAGGGCCTGGGACTGTTTTATGTGCTCACATCTATTCAATTGGTATTTCGATCAATGGATGCATTACAAGCTTTCCCTTTAAGAGCCTAATAAACAACAAGATGGAAAGTAAAATTCTCCATAAAATGACACTTTTAAAAATCCATTTCAGCTGCAGCTATTGTGTTCTCTGTGTTACCTGCAAAAACCACGTATTACCGGGCCTCAGCGGCCCCACTGTGCAGTCCCAAAGTCCAGCTCGCAGGGGGCGGAGGGCAGGTGCTTAGGCCGGGCGGCCCGGGCAGGCCCTCCTCCATCCCTCGCACCCGGCTGTCACCCTCTGGTCTGGGTTGTCAGCCCGTGACAGCTGGTGAGGGGCACGGCTGGCCCTTTCTCTGTCCCCTTGCCCACCCCCCATGTCTCTCTCGCCACCTGCTCCTTCTGTCTCCCCGCTCTCCCTTCCTGTTTCTCTTGCCTCCCCCCCGCCCAACCTGCCCCCTTCACCCTGTTCACTGTACACGTCGAGTCCCGGCTGACTGTTCCTCCAGCCTTGAAATGGCCCTTGTCCCCAGAACTCCATGTGAGGGATGAGCCAACAGAGGAACAGAACTCAGGCTGGGGCAGAACTCAGGCCGCAGGACAATCATTGTAGCTCCTGCCCAGAATTCTCTGGGAAGATGTGGGAGGGCAAGACCGCACCTGGCTCATGGCCCCTTGGTTAACAGCCCCCAAGGAAGCCTGTGTAAGCCATACCTGGCCCGTCTTGTCCACCACCCTCCTGAAAACAGCCCAGGACTGAGGACACCCACAGGGACATTCAAACCAGGCTGAACCTCCACTCTCCCTCCACATCCCCCCAAGCCCTGAGACCCAGGAGCTCTGCACATCTGAACCCTGGGGACACTTCCCCAGGCTCCCTCCTCAAAGCTGGACCTGCCAAGATGGCCTCCTCCACCTCCAGCCTGTGTCCCTGGCAAGAGCTGGGCTGGGCCTCCTCACCACCCCTGCTGCCTGCACACTGTCCACACAGTGAGCCCTTTCCTGTGCCCTCCCTGCAGGAGACTCTGGTGTCCGTGGCTCTGACCTGCATCAGCAGGGATGCAGGGACCTAGGCCAGAGAGTGCCACGGCTGAGCCCTGGCAGCTGACACCTGCCACCCTCCCCTGAGGGACAGGTCTTATCAGGGCCCTGGGCATCCTGGCCTCTGGCAGCATGTGCCTCGCCCCCCTCACAAGGCCTCCTTCTGCCTGCGCGGTGACCCATCTCAGGTCCTCCACCCTCACACGGTGCCCCAAGCTGAGGTGCCGGCCCAGGCCCGGCCCCACCATGCCACCGGCCCTCCCTCTCTGTTTTGGGGCGGAGGGCCCTAGCTGCCTGCACCCCCTCCTCTCCAGCTCCATCTGTGCAGCGCCCCCACTTCCAGCACCGCGGCCTCCTGCCGCCTGCAAGAGCACGCCCTCCTCACCCCCAGAATCCCACAGGAGTCACCCCTGCCCCTCTGGTGACCCCCATGCACGTGTCAGGAAGGGGCCCTAGCGTCTGGACACAGCCAAGCGGAGGGTCGCAGGAGGGCAGCTCACACCACGGGCATGTGACAAAGTGAAAACATAATAAGACCCACACAGAATGCCGCGAGCCCTGGCCGTCAGGGACCCCATGTGTCAGTACCACCTAAGGAGACTCATGAAGTGAGGGGAGGGAAGAGCCAGGCACCCCCTGGAAAGGGGCTGGTGTCCTCAGTGAGCCATGCAGACAGCACACAAACATCAGGAAAAGGCCCACGAGCTCAACAGTGAAAGCTCAAGAGTCAGAACATGAACAGGTAGCTAACCGCGAGGTGAAGAGACGGCAGAGTCAACAGCCTTCCAAGACCCCAGCAAGACCCGGCCAGGACGTACTAAGGAAGCCAGCACGAGCTTCCATACGGAGGGAACCCGGCAGCCGGCCCATGCAGCACAGAGAACAGGAGGGACGTGCGACCGGCCGGCTGGGCCAGGTCCCCATGCGGCAGGCGGGGTAGAAGAGTAAGGTTCAGTTCGGCTGGTTTGGAGGCTGATCAGCTGGGGAAGGCTGGAAAACTGAGCCAGTGTTTCTAACATTTATCTGGGAGAACAAATCCTCAGGAGAGACGAAGACAATCAGCGGTAAGGACGCAGGGTCCAGAAACAGCAATATGTCTCCGGTCCCTGGACGCTGGCCGGCCGGGCCGAGTGCTCATTTCAATAAACAAGTCTCTGGGGCACCTGGTGGCTCAGTCGGTTGAGTGTCCAACTCTTGGTTTCAGCTCAGGTTGTGATCTCAGCGCCGTGAGATCGAGCCCCGCGTCAGCTCCGTGGTGGGCGTGGAGTCGGCTGGAGATTCTCCCTCTCCCTCGGCCCCTCCCTGCCCTGGCTCCCCCTCTAAAAACAAGGCTTGGGTGAGGTGCCAGCCGACTCCTGCGGCACGGCTACAGAGGGAAAGACAAGGCGCTGCCGAGGCCCCGGGAGGCTGGAGCGCTCTCCTGCTCAGGGAGTGCAGACGAGGACAGCCAGCGCGGCACCCCCCACCCTCTGACGGAGCAAGTTCACAGAAACCGGGGTTCTGAGTCAGTGGGCGACATGCCCAACAAGACAAGGGAGCAGCGAAGACTAGAAATACGCCATCAACGGGTCATTGAGCAGTGACTGAACTGCGGTATGTCCACACACCTCGAGGGAAAAGAACACCCTACCACTACCCACAGTGGCACACTTGGACCTGGGGAAAAACAGGGTCTCAGCCGGCTCGGGCTGCTGGACAGTGCCACAGACGGGGCGGCTTACACAACAGAAGCCGATTTTTTTTTTTAAGATTTTATTTATTTATTTGACAGAGAGAGAGAGAGAGAACGAGAGAGAGAACATAAGCAGGGGGAGTGGGAGAGGGAGAAGCAGGCTTCCCGCTGAGCAGGGAGCCCGATGTGGGGCTCGATCCCACGACCCAGGGATTATGACCTGAGCCGAAGGCAGACGCTCAATGACTGAGCCACCCAGGCACCCTGAAGCTGATTTTCTTACAGAAGTCCAAGATCAAGGTGCCAGCATGCTGGCTGCAGGTAAGGCCTGTCTTTCCTGCCTTGCAGGTGCCCACCTTCTCCCTGCGTCCTCACTCAGGCCTTCTCCCATAGGCTGGTAGAGAGAGCTTTGGCGTCTCCTCCTCTACTTTTAAGGACTCCAATCCTATCAGATTAGGGCCCCACCTCACTGACTTCATTTAACCTTGATTACTGCTGTAAAGGCCCCATCTCCACGTACAGCACAGCCACACGGGGGTCAAGGTTGCAGCCCATGAGTCTGTTTGGATGATTCGGTGTAACAAATGGTGAGCAAATGAAGTTAGACACCAAACAGTACCTCCTGTATGATTCCATTCACTGAAGTTCGAGAACCTTGAGGCAGAGCCCGTCTAGACCGAGAAAGGCCAGGGGAGTGGTCATCTGTGGGATGAGGTGGGGTGCTGGGAGGGGCACGAGGGAGACCTGGAGGCAGGGCAGGAAGTGCACAACCCCTGCCTGACCCGGGGGGGCGGGTACGCAAGGTAAAAAGTCCACAGAACTGACTACCAAAGATACAAGCCATGAACGTTTTACAAAGGGAAAATCAAAGAGGAAGATCTGTGCAGAAAGCTAAGTTTGGGAACAAGCATTTGTACATGATAAAGACGACATTTTTAAATAATGGAAAAAGTCTGATAGTTAATAAATGGTCTTGAGACAACCAGATAATTATAAACAAGATGAGGGGTGCCTGGGTGGCTCACTCGGGAAGCCTGCTTTTCCCTCTCCCACTCCCCCTGCTTGTATTCCCTCTCTCACTGTGTCTCTGTCAAATAAATAAAATCTTAAAAAAAAAAAAAAGATGAAATCTGAACTTTAGTCTTACACCATATTCCCAAATAAATTCCTGGTAGATTAAAGTTTTAAATGTACAACTTGAAACCGTAGCACTAGAAGAAAATACACCTGAACTCCTATAACTTGGGGTGGGGAAGGCTGTTCCAAACAAATCAATAGACTAAAAGTCTTAAGAGACGTACAGATTTAAGTACACAGAAAAGCAAAAGGATCTGCTAAAAATCCTCATAAACAAAACTGGAAGGCAAAATTCAAATTGAGAAACAACAGATCATCTCTGATAAAACAAAGCGTAACCCCCTGAATACTTACGCGTCTTGCAAACTTGTAAGAAACAGGCCGGAGGCAAAGAACAATAAACATAAAAAATGTTGAACTCGACAAAGAATATGAATAAAATTGAAATTAAAACTGGATCGCATCCTCCTGCATTAAAGTGTGGAAAAGTCTGTGGCAGTGCCCCCCCCCCCCCCCCCCCCCGGCCCGAGAAGAGTGGGGCCAGACCCAGGGCAGCAGAACCAGGGTAGCAGCCCCCGCAGCCAGATTTGGGGTAGACAAAACAACGATGAAGAGGCGCACTTTCAACTGCCAGGCCTGAGGGGCATGAACTGGTGATGGAGCTGCGTCTGCCTCCTCCAAGAAGCCTTCCAGTCCGCAGTCTGCTGCAGCAGGGAGGAGGCAGCGGGGGTTGGGTGGGAGCGCCCTGGCCCGCACCGGGTGGCGCGCACCTAGTCAGAGCCATGCCCGGGGTAGGCGCCCGGGGTGGGGTGAGTGGGGGCGGAGGGGCGTACGCGTGCCAGGCGCCCAACGCTTCAGACCCCCAACGGGGAACTGGGGGCACTGGCGGGGAGCTAAGCCTCCAGGCCCCGCCCCGCCCCCCACAGGGGCGGGGGCGGGGCCGGCGGGGCGGGGGCGGGGCCGAGATTGGACCGCCTCTCCGCCCGCCCCGCCCCCAGGCAGAGGCACGCCTAGGGGACAGAGCTTGGGCCATAATTTATGCTCCCCCGCCTATGCTTTATGGCTTTCTTAATTCGGCTCCTGCTACTATTAATGTAGTTAATGCTGAGATTATATCTATTTTCTGGCGTCAGGCGGTGATTTATTCAAGCCATTTTTCCGGTGGAGGCTCCCACGCTGTTAAATCAAGTGCCTTGCCAATTAAGTGCTGACTTGGGAAGTGGACGCAATCTTAACAGACATCTAACCGCAAATTAAACCGGGGCTCCTTACTCTGGGGAGTGGGCGAGGCAACCGGGGAAACCTTGCTGACTTGAAGGAAAGTCACAGGAAAATCAAACCACTCTGCACCTGCCTGCTGGTGCTCAGATCCTGGCAGAGGAGTGCGGGCCCCGAAGAGTCAGGCTCAGCAGAAGCTGGGGTTGGGGTGCCTCCTGGCCACGGTAGCTACCCAGCAGACAGGGGTCCCTGGGCCTGTCCCCAACACAAGAGGGTCTCTGCAACTGCAGCTCCCACCCACCCAAGACATAGCATTTAAAACAAAAGACCTCTCAGCCATCCCCGTGATTCCTGAACCATCCCCAGTCTGCACATGAAGTGGTGCAGGGGCCCTCAGGCAGCCTTGGAAGGGTACCAGACGGGAGATGGAGGAGGTGGATGGCCCCAGCACTGGATGCACTGCAGCCTGGCTCAGCAGCTTTGACCCTGGTCAGAGCCCAGAAGGGCAAGGGAAGGCCCCAGGAAGGAGGGGCTCACGGAGGGCCACACGGGTGCGAGGCGGGGTGAGTACGGAAGAAAGGTAGGCAGCAGGGAGGGAGGGGTGAGGCTCACTGCCAGGACCATAGCAGGGCAAAGACACGTGTCCCAAAGCCCAGCATCTCTCTGGATGCCCCTGCAGATGACACAGGGCAGGGCGGATGCTGGTGCCACAAAGTGGGGCCCAGGGCCAAGGTGGTGGCCAGGGGCCTGAGTGAGCACTTGCTTGCCAGGGCTCTTTAGCCATGGTCCTCAGCAGCTGTGAGGCTCCCCAAACCCCCAGAGGAACATCTCCCTCACCGGCCTTCAGAGGCCTTGGCCCAGCCCTGAGAGGGGGATCGTGTTTTGGGGTGAGAGCAGGCTGAAGGGTTGATATATGCAAAGGGTTAAATATGATATTGATTATCTGAGTGATGCTTTACTACCACCTCTAAAACCAGGACAGAAGTGGTACTTAAAATGCTGTTTGATTGTGTAAGGCACCCAGTACCGCTGGGTGACAAGGACATTTTATTTCTTCCTGTCAGAGGCAGTATTTTCAGCTTCCTCTGCTCCTCATCTCCAGGGACATCAGGGGTGACCAGTCCTCTCACAGGAGGGCCCTCGGTGCTGGCCCGGTGTGGCCAGGGGACCCAGGCACAGACTGAGGGGAATCTTCCAAGGGTTCCACGGGGAGAAACTTAACTGGACTTTCTGAGGCTTCCTTCCCGACGGCCCTGCTACTTCCAGAATGAAGCTCCCCTCCGGCAAACCAAAGGGACGCTCTCTGTCGTTCGGTCCTGAAACACCAGCCCTGGCCGGTGGGTCTCTTCCTCTGTGAACCACTGTGCTGTTACCACTGGCCCCCAGGAGGACACAGCATGGCTCATGGTTTTGCTGGGGCAGTGGCAGCTCTCACAGGGTCCTGTCCCCCTCAGGGTTTGCCCTCACGGGTGAGGCCTGGGCGAGGCGCCTGCCTGCCTGGCCCCTTCCCCACTGCTTCCCCCAATGGGCTGGCCTGAAAGCTGCCTGGCAGGCCTCAAGCCACTCAAGCCAACTCCCAAAGGGCAAAGAAGCCATGTGTATGTCACACGGATCAAGACACAGAGCATTAGAATGGGCGAGACAGGCCGGCCCAAGAGGGGAGCAAGCTGGCCAGCATGGCCATCCGGGGGCAGATGGCCCAGGGCCCGCATGCGCACGTCAGGGACGGGAGGTGGCTGGGGAGAGGCGGGCCCATGAGGCTGGCACAGCAATGGGGAGGCAGGAAGGCTGCCAGAGGGGCTGGAACCCGCCTCACGGCCACCACGACACCCGTGTGCATGGAGGCCGGAGAGCCTGGCTTCCCGGCAAAGGAGAGAACCATGTTCCTGGGACCCCTGGCATGCCCAAGGGGCCAGGATGCAGCACCCCACGCCAAGAGACAAAGAGCACCCGGCAACGGCAGCAAGAGAGGGGGACACACGTCTGTGGAGAAACGGGGACAGGGAGAGAGCAGCAATGGGAAGGACACAGACACACGGAGGCGGTGACGGAGGAAGGGCACAGACCAGAGACCGAGCAGCCAGAGGCTGGCGGGCCAGAGACACAGCCACAGACATGAGGCCGGCAGGGCCAGAGACCTTCCCAGGCCTTTCCACTTGTGGCTCTGGCCCCAGCAGCCTCCTACGCAGCAGCATGGCCTCTGGGACACAGATACCAGGGACCAGCACCCCATGGGCCCAGAGAGGGAGGTGACCAGCCCGACATGATGGGCAAATCCCAGCCTGAGACGGAGCGAAGGTGGGAGGGGGGCTCTGATGTCTGCCCCCCTCCCTTCCCACGAGGGCCTCAGCATCAGGTCTGTCCTGGGGCCCCTCTCCTCCCACGCCGTTCACAGACGGAGCCCGGGTGCCACCTCTGAAACGTGGTCTCACCACAAATACTCCGGCCACAATGCCTGTGACCCTAAGCCAGACGCAAGCAGTCCCCACGGCCAGGGAGGAAGCAGTGACACAAACACCATACGGGCGGGGGCGGGGGGCCACGTCACAAGGGCCGTATGATCACTAAGGAGGGCGGGTCAGAGGCTCAGACTGACAGGGGGATGGCAGTTCAGCCCCATCCTCGCCCCCCACCATGCCAGACACCTGCACCCCCCCATGCCAACATCCTCCAACTGAGGCCAATGCCCCCCCTCCCGTGCCAGTGCCTGGGAGCGCCAAGGAGGAAGCAGCTGGGAGTGTGGCTGAGGTGCACCCCTGCCATGTGGCACTGCGGTGGCCCAGCCAAGGGCAGCCTCCCCTGGGGGCTCCACACCCTCACTCCTGACCCTCTCACTGTCCTACATCATTTCGTGGGGCCATCCTAGGGGTACCCACACAGGTGGGGACAGGACCCTGGACCCAGAGGGACCAGGCGGCCTGTTGCTGGGGTCCTGAGGCCCTGATGCCAGAGGGGGCTTCCATGTGCCGCCTGACACTGGGCAGGTGTCTGACCACAGCGCAGATGACAGGAAGGCAATGGGGCCCATCTCGGCCTATGTGCCAGCCAGACCCCAGCACCCAGGGGCCCTCTCCTCACTCCTCAGGGCCCTGCATCCCAGGCCCAGCTCTGCCAGCGAGGGGCTGGGCACTAGCGTCACCCGGAAAAGGTCCGCCTCTTCCGGATGAGGTTCCAGAGGGAGATCAGGTGTCTCTGACGGTGTCCATCGGGGCCAACGGGGCTGTGGCAAGGTTGGTCTCCCTCCCTTACCTTCCATCGAGGGGGTGAGGGGTCAAGGCCCCACATGCCCACCCAAGCTCCGGCCCCTCCCCACACTCTGCCGAGGAGCTCGGGCAGGTGTTCCAGCCTCAGGAGGACGTGCTCAGCCCTGCTGCCATGAGGCTGCTGACAGCTGAAAGGCCCGCCTGCTTCAAACAGATGCAGAAATAAATAAATAAGGCGGGCGTGCTTTGAACCGACTTCCAAGTGAAGAGTTGCATCCTTGCTGTCAGGCCCCCACCAGCAGTTTCTGTAGCACCTCCCGAGCAGAAACGCACCTCAGCCCATTTATTAGAATGATGAAGGCAAAGGGACCTACGATTGCACTCCTTCCTTAATGAGCAGCCGAAGGGATCGGTAAGCATAATTTCAGAGGCCAGTAATATTTTATATAATCGCCGAGTGGTTTAAATTGAAAACCCCCAACTGAATCAATATTTACTGCATTGAAACGAAATGAATAGTAATAAGTCACTAAGCTCCCTGTCCTGTTTCATAAAATAAAAAATTATAAAAATGAGCAGAGGCACAGGGAGGCCATCACATTAACTTTTACGGCACTTGGGGAGCTGTAACCGCCTGTTCTCATAAAATAAAATTCTAAAAAACCTGCCGGAGGAGACCTGCTTCAGCATTGCATGGGGAAGTGGGCGGGGCCCAGGGTCACCCCCACGGGCTCTCCCCCAGAACCCTGCCCGGGGCCCACCAGCACGGAGACCCAGCGGAGCCTCAGCTCCAAGTCGGCAACCGCCCTCTCTGTCATCCCCAGGCCCATCTCCTGCTCTCATTTCTTGACCTAGCAATGGGACAGGGCGGGTGGTAGCCACTGGGTGTCCCCCACAGGTGGAGGAAAGGCTGTTCTCTGACCAGGCCAGGGCCGTGGGCCATGGGCCGGTGAGGGACAGATGTGAGTGAGGGTGGAGGAGCGGGTCCGGCAAACGTGCCCTGTCTGAAAGCACAAAGCAGGAGCCTGTGCTGCCCTGCACAGGACCACAGAGGTCTAGGAGGGCCAGGCTTCCCCTCGGGAGCTCCAGGTCCCCCAGGGACACCACAGCCTACATGGGGGCACTTCTGGGACAGGGGCACAGTGGTGTTGACAGAGACCAGTGAGAGTCCCCTGGGGAGGGGGGTGTCTAAACGCTGCCCTCTGAACAAGGGTCTGAGACTGGCAGCCGGCAGCCGCAGGGGCTGAGCCCCCCAGACTCCTGTGCAGGAAACAAGGCCGCATCCAAGCAGGCGACACACACAAGTTCCACGCACTCCTGTGGCTTGAGAACGAAGGACAGACCAACTTAAAAATGGGCCAAGGAGCCCACAGGGCCTTAAGTAAGCCCATGAATGAGTGCTCTGCATCACGGCCAGTCAGGGAAACATAGATCAAACCATGGCGAGACGCTCCCACACGGAAAATACGAAAATTAAAAAGACCGTAACACCAAGTGCTGTCATGGGGACAGAAAGGGCACCCCCGCTCTGGGAAGAGCTGGACGCGCACCTTCCCGTGTGTCCCCGCAGCCCCCCTCCTGGGCGCACACCAGGCTGAGGACACTGGTCCCCAGAGGGCCAGGCGGGAACAGCAGCCTTCGTCCAGGGTTCTTTAAAAGTGGGACTAACTCACACGTCCACTGAGCGGAGAGCTAATAAACAAGTGCGGGGAAAACCACAGAAGACACTTGGCAATAAAAAGTGAAGTGCTGGCGCACGAGGGCGCGGGGGGCGCGGGAGGCACGGGGCCGACGCCACGGGAGAGGGAGCATGTTGCTCTACACGTGGGATGCTCCAGATCGAGCCCAGCAAGTCCGCGGGGCAGACAGAACAATCATCCTGGGTGAGGGCTGGCGACGGGGAGAGCGCGAGAGCACTCCGGGTGGCGGAGCGTCCTGACCTTGACAGAGGCCGAGCCACACAGGTGCATGCGTTAGTCAAAACTCAAAATTCACGCATCTCACTGGATGTAAATTTTACCTTAAAAAGCCCTGTAAACAAACGTGGAGCTCTAGTGAGTGCACATACTGAGGATGAGGGACCAGGTGTCCCTGTCAGGGAAGAGTCACAAGTACCCCCCCCCCCCCCGCCCCCTGGAAAGCAGAAGGGAGCAGTGCGTGGAGCTGTAACAGTGGCATCTGCAGGCGTTCCAGGGCTCCAACCTAGAAAAAGCTGTGTGCGCAGATGCAAAGATTCGGACTCCACAGGGCCTGGAAGCAGAGATGCACAGCCCCCACGGGACTCCCCTTCCTCGCACCCCCGTCACCCCAGGGCCATGAGACCCTCACGGTGGGGGACTGAGAGCAGCTGAGAGCCACCGCATGACCACGAGCCAGGTTCTGCAGACAGGTGGCTAGCTCCGAGCTGGGGGAGGGAAAGTTCCAAGTGAGCCTGGAAGCCATGAGGGAGCCACGCAGAAAGGGCCCAGGCCACTCAAAGGGGCTTCCACAGGCCGCATGGGACAAACTGAGGGTCAAAATGAATCACAATGAGAACAGATTATAGCCTATCAGATAAAGTAAGAATCTGGAGTCCCCACTGTCAGAAATAACCAAATGAATGTACAAAGCAATGGGGGATAAGGGACAGTGGTTCCTGGCAGGACACCCTCCAGCCGATACAAAAGGAGAAAGGGTCAGAAATCCCGAAGGGTCTAGAAGGTGTGGGCGAAGCCCAGTAAGGAACGCGGTCCTCTGCACAGAGTCGACAGACCTCTCCACAAACACGTGGAGTGACCAGCCTGGGTCGTCAGCCAGGGGCTCAGGCTCACACGGGCACCAGGCCGCCAGATGCCAGGTCCCCCAGGCTGCAGGGAGGGGGCCGCCTAGCGCTTCCACGGCATTCCTACTGAAATGGTGAAGCTGAGTCTCCTCACATACACAGAGGCCTCTAAGCCCAGGGATGCTGCACGAAGCACCTGGCCCCCGTTCTCCAAATCGTCAGGGTCACGAAAGGGAGCAAGGCTGAGGGCCGGACTCCATGACTCTGAAAGGACACAACCCCCAAATGCCATGGGGGTGCACAGCCAGCTCTGCTGCTGGGCAGCACTCCCTAATCTGGGGACCACACTGCAGCGGCCAGTCAAGGGGCACCAAGTCTCCAATTCCCACCCAAACGGTCGTATACGAAGGGGGGGGAAAATGATATAGCAGATGGGGCAAAGTGTAAGTAGTCCGTGAATTTAGGTGAAGAACACAATTTCTGCAACCTTTCTCTACATACAAAAGTGTATCGAAATGAAGTAACCTAAAAAAACTAAATGAAAGAAACAAAGCCGGCCGCCAGCCACAGAGCACATCTGCCTCAGGCAAGCCACAGCCCAACCATGACCCTCTGCCAGGCTGGCCAGAGAAGATGCATGCTGTGGTCAGCAAGGCTCTGGGTGGCCGGATGCCCTGCAGCGGGAGCTGAGCCAGGGTCACTCGCTGCTTGCCCAATGGGCTCTGGGTATCATTAGCCCCTGCAGCCTAAGGCCTAATCAAGCCTCTGCGCTTGAACCTGCCTTGCCTCCCGCTCAGGCTTCATGCTATGAGTGCCATTTCCTCCACCAGGGAAGACCACCCCCCTCCCCGGGCCTGGCCACCTCCCATTCACCAGAGCCAGGCCTAGGCGAGATGCACACCTCCCAGGCCTGCTGGACGTGTCAGCACGCTGGCCTGGGGACACTTCTGCAACTGCCTACTCAGGGTCTGTCCCCTACTGGGCCACAACTTCCAGACAGGCAGTGACCTGACCTGGGGCAGCCTCCACAGACCTCAGATTATGGCCAGAGAAGGGGCCGCTAGAGCCACTGGCCTGGGGGTCTCCCCCTCTTCTGCCAGGGACTGACCTGTACTTCAACACCAGGAACCGGGGAGAGAGAGACCGCTCAAGTACCACCCAGTTAAGAGCCAGGACCCAAACCACCCCCTAATTCTAGCCTGGGTTGCAGGCCATCTCCCACAGCACTCAGGGCCTAGAATCCTGTCAGTGTGGTTAGGAGCCCCTTGCACCAAGAGTGTCACTGTGTAATCAGAGCTCCTGACCAGGTGGGTGGCTCTCACCTCACTCTCCTCACTGCCCTCTGAGGGGACCACGGACATGGAGGTGAGGACCAGGGGCCCCGGGGGCTGGTGTGGCGCAGGTCACCCTGCCAAGCCCAGCCCCAGGCGCCCCCCTCGGACCCTGGCAGCAGCTCCCCACCTCACATAGGCCTGGCCATCCCAATCAGTACTAGGAACCCCAGATGTGGATGGTGAAGCCCCCACCCTATCCTCCCTGGCTGGAGAGGGTCAGGGGCCTGTGGGTTCTCCAGTCACCATCGAGCAGGGGCCCACGGGATGGGCCATTCCTTGGGGTCACGCACATGTAGCCCAGGCAGCCACGCACAGGCACACACCTGCGCCTGAGTCGAGCAAGGAAAGCCCCGTGTGGGGCAGAGAGCTGTCCCCACAGCACCTGTCGGGGGCTCCTTCGGAAAAAGTGCTCTCCCTTCCACGGGCAGCCAGCTGGGCAGAACCCCAGAAGCATCCAGGCCAGGCCTTCCCTGCGTCTGACAGGAAACCAGGACAGCCCCGACGGCCCGCCGCACAGAGGAGGCCAGGCCTGTAGGGGGCATCCCACATCCAGACCCCAGCTGGCCCTCACGTGAAAGCAGCCAGACAGCTTTCTTCACTTGAAGTGGACACTCTCGTCTGTGACAGAACCAATTCAAACTCTTGCTGCATTGGCCATGGTCACTCAGCACGTTCGTGGACAGTGGGAGCTGTGCCTGGCCTGGCACCCTTCTCAGGCTGCTGGGACAGAGGCTGCCCTCACGGGGCAGCTGGGGGCACGGGGTAGCTGGAGTCGGGCACGGTGAATGGCTTCCCAGGCTCCATGTCAAAGGGAAGGCCGGGGGCAGGTGGGCACCCCAAGGAACATGCCAGCCAGGTCAAGATCAAGGTCAGCCACGACACATGCCCTGGGCCCGAACAAAGCGGTCACAGCCTGGGAAGGGGGTTTGCCAGGCGGAAGGGCTGCAGCCCCCCGATGGAGCGCCACACCCCCACCAGCCCAGTGGCAGGGCTCCAGGCCCCAACTTTGATGCCACCCTCCCCCTGAGCAAGACATTCTGGGCCCCCTCCCCAGGCCCCTGCGAAAGGCACTCGCAGCATGGCCCACACCGACCATAGCTGCCCCACCCCTAGAGTGGCCTTCTTTGGGCGTCCTGAGCCCCCG
This sequence comes from Eumetopias jubatus, assembly GCF_037043125.1. Classification (NCBI taxonomy): domain Eukaryota; kingdom Metazoa; phylum Chordata; class Mammalia; order Carnivora; family Otariidae; genus Eumetopias; species Eumetopias jubatus. The sequence continues at coordinate 108,657,925 of NW_028274810.1, read as the reverse complement.
TCTCCCCTTCCCAGCACTGACCACCCCATGGAGGTACCTGCTTCACTTATCTGCTTGCCTCCTACTGGGAGGGGAGCGCTGTGGGCAAAGCGGGCACCTGGCACAGGATGGTGGCACCCCTGTCTTTGAGGGAGCCCCGCTGCCTAGCACCAGGCTCTCTACTAGCCCCTCACAGGTCCTGGCCTGGGCTGAGCAGGAGGCGCCCATGTGCTCACCACCAAGCAGGGCCCTCGCCAGACACAGAGCAGGACCTGGGGTGTGGCCGTGACATGGAGGGGGCACCCCCCTCACGTGAGGGCTCACCCAAAGCTCCTCTCACTGCCACAGCCTTCAGGGCAGGGCAGGAGGCTGCAGGAGCCCCAGTTCCATTGGCCTGGTTAGGGCAGGTCTGGGGATGAGCAGGCACTCCCCAAACAGATCGTATGTTGTGCCCCACCAATTCCTCTGTTGAAACCCTAACCCCAGTGGGATGGTGTCTGGCGGTGGGCCCTTGGCAAGGGTCCAGAGTGGGGCAGTCATGAGGATGAGGTCCCCACGACGGGGCTGGTGCCCCACGGAAAGAGGCGAGACCCCGGAGCGCCGTCTCTGCTGCGTGAGGGTGCGGTGAGAAAGCAGCTCTCCGTGGTCCGGACCCTGACCTCAGACGCCCAGCCTCCAGAACGGAGAGGGTACACGTCTGTTGCTCAAGTGTGCCAGGCTTCGAGAGCCGTGCCCGATGCCCCGGTGTCGGGGCAGATGGACGGCAGAGCGGGGCCGCGGCCGGCTCACGATGCCCTGGGGGTGGGCACATGAGGGGGGCACGGGGGACCCCATGGCCACCCCCAAGGGGATGCTGCCCATCCTCAGGCTGAGTTCCTCTTTAATGAGACGTTACTTCGGAAAAGCATTTCAGAGCCTGCAAAATCGTAGCCCAAACCTCGTCAAACCACCCGGAGATTACTTAAGATTTACCGCACAGACACAAAAATAAAATAAAATAAAATAAAGTAAGGCAGCCCTGCGCACGGCAGGCCCTATGACAGCACCATTTGTAGTCGGGAAGGAGCGGCCTCCAGACTCATCTGCTTAAGCACAGCGGCTCCTGTTTACTCCGCGCTTTCGTGTCAAATGAATTTGGAAAAAGAAAAAAAGTGACAGGCAGTTTAGGGATATAAGTCACATTTCAGCTTCAGTTCAGATTAATGACCTTGCTGGAACTGCCGCCGAGGGCACAGGCAAATCCACAGATCTGAGAACAAAAACATTAAATCTTTGCTCAGCGTGAGCCTCAGCCCTCTGGGGTGCTCGCAGGACCCTCTGCCGCCCCCCAAGGCACCCCACAACCCCAGGGCTGGTCCTGGGCACCAGTGGTACGAGGTCCTAGGGGCCCAGCCCGGCCTCCTGTGGGTCCTGAACTGATGAGGCCCACGGCCTCTGGGGCCATCAGCAGCTGCCCCTGCGTCCAGACAGCCCGAGGCCAGGAGCCTGCCCACCAGTGGGTGGCAGTTGGCACCACAGACGCAGCCCCCGCATGCAGTTAAGAATCCTTGCCAGGAGGGGCCTGCTTTTCCCCTGGTCCCACCCTCCGGGGACAAGGGTGGCCATGGCCCTGCTACCTCCACAGTCATTCCAATGCCAGGCCCCTTGCGGCGCAGGACCAAGCGTGGCAATCCCCCAACAGCAGTGAGGGCTGTCATCCCTGGGAACAGGGAGAGCGGGGACTTGCCAAGGCCGCTGGCCATTAGCCGCAGGGCGGTGCTGAGCCAGGCTCCAACCCAGCCCTGCTCCGGAGGCCAGGCTGCAGCGAGGCTGAGAGTTCTGCCCCCTGGCCTTCCTGCTTGCCCAGGGTCACTGGCGCTCCGCAGGCTCCCCCAGGAAGGCAGCGTTCCCAAGCACACACAGCTTCCTCCCTACAGTGCGCGCCTGCAGGAGAGTGGGACCTGGGGCCACCCCATGCCAATGCTGGCACTCTTGGCCTTACTTCCCACCTGTGTTTACCAGCCCCCAACACTGCCGACTGAAGCTTCTAGGGCTGTTGGGGTCTGTCTGCTGCACCCCCCAAGGGTGTACCCCTCTGAGGCGGGTACCGATCAGGAGGCCCAAGGAGGGCTCATGGTCCCTGGGCTCAGGCCGGCTACCTGGCAAGAAGCCCTTTCTCACCACTGCGGCTCGGATCCCATGCTGGCCTAGGCCCAGCCACCAGCCCAACCTCTCCTCTGCCCAGGGAAAAGTTGAAGAACCTGCAGATGAACAGGGCCAGTCAGCCAGAGCCTCCCCAGGGCCTGCTGACCACACACAGGCAGCCCCCAGCTCTGACACAGCTGAAGGCAGCAGGTGGGTGGGCACCAGACTGGCCGCTGGCCCCGGAGACAGGCCCTTTCTGGGGCCTCGACAAGCCAAGCCCAGGCGTGCGCAGCCAACAGCGAGGCCAGGCAGCCACAGGTGGCCACTCTGCTGAGAAGGCAGTCCCCCAGGGTCCAGCTGACCTTGGGCAAAGGAAGCCCAGCCCACCCGCAGACACATTTCCCAGGACCTGAGTCACTCAGCCCTCAGCACCCACCACACCCTACCCTGTAGGCCCACCAAGCCCAGGGGCCTGGTCCCCCAAGAATCCAGGGCTCTGTGCTCAGGCTATGTCCTAGATGCCTGGGGTAAAATGGTCAGGGCACACGGAGACCCCACGGAGCAAAGCCTCCACACACGGCCTCGGCTAATGTGCAGCCATCCTGAGGGTGGGTTCAGCTGTCAGTGGCCGTACAGGGTTGGCAGCTGGACCTGGGCCCGTCCATTCTCAGTCCGTTCTCAGCCTGGCCTGTAGCATCCACAGCCCCAGGCTGGCCTCCCCTCACAGCCCACCCCATCTACCTGACCCGAGGTCAGACCTCGCATGCCTGCCCACACGGCTCTCTCAGGTCCCACCCGCTCCTCAACTCCCACACTGAGGTGAAGGCATATTCCCTGTCCTATTGCTGACTGGGTGGTTCTCCACCTAATGGGCTTGACGTTCCGGCTGGTTATAAGGTGGCTACTGCTTAAGGGGCGCAGCTAGCCATCCCCCCCCCAGGAGCCCTCGCCCCACAGGGCCTGGCTCCCACGTCTGCTCGGTGACCCCCGCGGGGCCTAGCAAGCTCAGCACTGGCCCAGCTGAACCCAAACCCAGGGCCTCCTTGGCAAAAAGCTACACCCCCCACCCCGCCGCAGTCACACCCCTGGGGAGAGGCGGGGCCTTGCCGGGGCTGGATGTGGGGCCGGAATGCGGGCTGCAGGAGGGGAGGCAGAAGCAAGAATCAATAAATCTGAACCTCATTCACGATGATCTGGGGCTCTTATTAAGTAAATTAATTTAAGTTAATTTAGCTCGATCATGACTCCCGATCACAGTGATTTAGTGAGGGGGAAATTGCATTAGGAAAGGCCATGCTCACTAGATAGGAGAACGGAAGAAAATTAGACCCACTTAGCACTGTGAATTAATATGGAAATAGCAGGTGTAAATTTAACCTTATCGAGAGAGTGAAAATTATCTTCATAAATTTGTAGAAATAGCCCCCAAGATACTTATAAATCTATTTAAAACAAAAATATTACAAAAAGTGCAGTAAAATTAATTTAAAATATACTTCCAGCTATTGCCTCCAGAAAAATCGGCAGCAGGGCCAAGTTTCGTGCAACCTCGTGGTAAGGGAGGAGGGCAGTGCCGGGGTGGGCTAGTCGTCCAGTGCACGTGCCGTGGGCCAGTGGGTGGCACCTCCTCTCATGGCCCCAGAGCCCGGCAGCCACTGTCGGTGGGGGGAGGGGGGGCTCATGCTGGGCTAGCAGAATGGCCCCTGCCCAGGACTAGAGGTGGTCCAGCCCCTTGGAGCACAGTGATCCCTTGCCCCACAGCCTCCGGTCAGAAGTTATGTGCCCTAGACTGCCCACTGCAGCCAAGCGAAGGCCCACATTCAAAGGAACTCCCACACTGCTCCCCCAGGAAGTAGGCTCCCAGAGGGGGGCGAGGGGACAGAGGGAGAGAGCCTGCCACTGCCTGGCCTCCACCTACCGCCAGAGCTGCCACCCCTCCCCCCACCTCATCAAAGGAAGGGGCCACACCCCCATGCTGGGTTTCCTGAGGCCCCAAGGCTGAGCAGGCTCACAAGAGGGGGCCCCCAACTTCAGTCCCCTAATGCTGCTGCCCCAACTAGCCCTCCCCCTCTGGGCCCAGGGCACCGAGAAAGAAGAGGGAACTGCCCCCACCCTGCACGCTGTCGGCCGGAAGCAGCCTGGAGTAAGGCCGCAGCACTGGGGGCGCGGGTGGGACCAGGGTGGAGGTCGCATGGAGAGAGCCACAGCCTCCTCTCCTGCCCCAGACAATCAGTATGTCACCGCTTCCAGAGGGCTGCTCACGGCCCAGACTCTAACCAGAAGTTTCTCCGTGAAGGACGCCGAGGTACAGCCTCAACGGTCTGGACAGTGGTGCCCCCCCTCGGCCGTCCCCTGCCAGCTAATAGCTTCCTGACAACGGTGGGGGGCACACAAGTCTGTGCACGTGGCCCACACAGGCTGGCCGTATGTCTGGTGCAGAGACTGCTGAATGGAAAAAATGGGCCCGTTTCTCCGCCAACAAACTGTGGACCCGGCACTTCTGAGCGGCAAGCTCGGCCCCCAGCAGGCCCCGGGCCCGTGGCAGCCTGGAGGAGGGCCTCCTACCTGGACAGGGAGAGCCGCCGTGCCCGCCAGGAGGGCAGGGACAGGGGAAACTGGGGGGCGTTGAGAGAAGATACTGGGGTCTTCTTGACGATGCGGTAGCGGGTCTTGATCACTTTGCTGGTGGGAGGGGTCCGCGGGGTGTGCAGACTGGACGCTGCGGAGAAAACCCACACAGACGTGGTCAGTGGAGGTCGCCTTCCCCAGGCCCTCCCCGTGGCACACACACGTCCCCATGGCTGCAGGAGAGCTGGGCCCAGGCCTGGAGTCCTGAGACGCAGGACAGCAGGCACGTGCAAGGCACCGGGGATGCGCAGTGACAGTGACATGGCAAGCAGCAGCCAACCCTCCCTGGGCCAGCCGACGAGGGCAGTTGGAGCCCCTCAGCAGGCAGCACCGAAGCCCCCAGACTCGGGGCTGGCCCCAGTCTCCAGGGCTTCCCGTGGGCAGCGAGGAGGGGACCTCGGGCGGGTCCGGGAGGCCCGGGGTACAGAGTGCTCACCTCCCTCACTGGGCAACCCCCCCAACAAGCTCAGGCAGATTTATGTATTTAATCACCACTGTTTTCATAACATCTTGCAGGGTGATGAATGCCACAGCTTTTCTTCTCGCTGAATGTTTCATGCAATTAACAGGGATCTGTTTTGCCCGAGTTCCCTTCCACTTGATAGCCGGCAATTTCTCCACAGCTTCGAGGAATGTACCTAATTGTCCGGCTCTCATAATATACAGCTCTAACTGCCCAGATAATTAAAGCGAGTGCGGCGCGGGACGCAGGCGCTAAAGCCTCTCATGACCCACCCTACAGCCAGCAGCCTCTCCGGAAGCTCCCCTCTCGGACAGGCGCTGGGACCCAGGCTCCCTGCGGGCTCCTCCCGGCTCCGTCCAACCTGCCTGCACAGCACCCGGGAGCTCCGCTTGGAAGGGCGGCGGCCAGCAGGACCCCAGCAGTGGGTGGTTTCCCAGGGCCCCCACCACAGAGACACCCTCATGAGGAACTGACCCAGACACCACAGCCAGGCAGCCGGGCCATGGGTGCCAGATGAGGCCACCAGGAAAACGCACGCAGTCTCACTGCTGGAGTACCAGCACCAGGGTGGGCCCACGACCCTTTGGATGAAGTGTGCCGGGGGTCCAGGATGGCCCAGGAGAGGGAGCAGGGCAGGCATGCAGCGGCCCCAAACCCACAGATCCCCTGCTGACTCTGCCCAGTGCCGGCCACTCCACTCCCCTGACAGCACGGGCCATGACCTCTGCCTGCTCCCCTGGGCCCCAAGGATGCACCTTCCCAGCACCCACACATCCCAACCTGGACTGGGAACCTCCCCGTTACCTGCCCACAAGGAGCTGTTACGGGTCTACAGACAGCGTCTAAAAATCTTCCTCCAGAGCCCTAGACCCAAAAGACCTCTCGCCCACAGCCAGGCCCCTGAATCAGCACCTTGGCCCACAGACCCCCTCTCCAGGCTTGTCCAGCCCGCCAGAACCCACTGTACCCCGGGGGACACCTGGCCGGGAGCAAACAGGACGAGCCTACCCTGTAGGTGCCACCACACCTGCACAGCAAGTAAGTGGCTGGTAATTGGCACCGTGCCTCCTGGTCCAGATGTCAGAAGAGCCCCTCCTTCAGGTGTCCCCCCACCCTCTGCCAGGGCTCCCATCCACCCACATGGCAAGGCCAGGACACAGTGTGGTTCAGAGCCCTCCCAAGTGCCCCCAGACCAGAGGGTCTACCCCTGCTGCCAGACCAAGGAGGATGTGGAGGCCCCTTGCACCTGTAAGGGGGTGGACATGGGGCTTCAAGGCCCACAGAGTGCTAGGAGCAGGGCAGAACTCTGGTCCCTGGACTGGAAGCAGGGACCCACAGCAGCTGCCCACCAAAGGGAACCATGACACATGCAGGTAAGGCCGGGCCAGACTCCCCAGCAACAGGAGAGGTCCCCCTCCCCTCCCCCTCTCTCTCCTTCATTCTCCCTCCCTCCAAAAGCAGCAGCTCTGGGGAGTCAGGGAGAAAAAAGAAGCTCAGCAAAAGCAAAGGGCGACATGGCATCACCAGGGACACCTGGTCTTGCTGAGCGATCAAATTGAGCAGATCTTTAGCTCTGGGCACCCCACACACACCTGGGACATAGGGGAGAGCCTAGCATACAGTGGGGCATCAGTAGATAAATGTTTGCTGAATTGAATTTTCAAGGTCTTACAAGCAAAGATAGACCAAAGAAAATCAATAACAGCTTGTTCCAACTAAGAGGCTTCCTTTAAGTCATCCAAGCCCCTAGCTAACCTCACAGCCTCCCTGCTCCTGCAGCCCTTGCGTCTGGACAGCACACCTGCCTGTAGCCCCTGACCCCGGCTCAAGAGCTTCCCAGGGCAGCCACCACCTGCCGCTCCGGGATGTGAGGTGCCGCCGCGCCCCCCCCCCCCCAACTAGAGCCGCACAACCCTGGCTCTGCAGCCGGATTCCTGCTGCCTCACCACCCTCATCCCCTTCCTCCTGAGCACAGGGAACCCTGAGCCTGGCCCAGCTCTGCTCCCCTCTTCCAAATGCACAACACTACCACCTCCTCCAGGAAGCCCCCAGCCCCCATGCCCAAGGGCCTGGACTCTGCATTCAAGTTAACAGGCTGCAGTACTTATAATACATTCCTGCACAGGACGCCTGGGTGGCTCAGTCGTTAAGCAGCTGCCTTCGGCTCAGGTCGTGATCCCGGGGTCCTGGGATCGAGCCCCGCATGGGGCTCCCTGCTCAGCGGGGAGCCTGCTTCTCCCTCTCCCTCTGCCGGCTTCTCTGCCTACTTGTGCTCTCTATCTCTCTGTCAAATAAATAAATAAAATCTTAAAAAAAAAAATACATTCCCGCACAGTGCAGGCCTACTGCAAAGTCAATTTTTTGCTTAACTTACTGCATTTTACTTATTAGTGCCCCATTACCGTTCCTAGGAGAACACGGTCATAAGGCAGGCCTCCTCTTACAAGGCTGACTAGTGTCAGTTCCTTCACATCGGCCTCTGTTCGGCCGCCACCCCCATGGTCCCAAGAAACGGAAGGGGGAGGGCAGGGCACAGCAGCCCACGCCCTGCCCCCACAGTGGCCTGCACACCACTCCCAGTCCCTGTCTCTCCTCGACAGGCAGTGTGGACACAGGCAGTGGAAGTGCCCATGACAGTGACCCCGGGGAGACCCGTCTGGGGCGTCCCTGCCGAGGGCAGAGAGACGGGCGGTGTGCCCCCACAGCCGACAGGTGCAGGGGGACCAGGAACGGGGCAGGAGGGAGCGAGGGCCCTGCTCCAGCGCGGAGGTGGAGTGGCCGGCACGGGCAGGCTGAGGGGCGCCGTCGCCATGGTGCGGGCGCCCAGGCCTTGCCCCGACCCTGAGGCGGGGAAGGCTGCCCCAGCACAGCCCGCCACTCCTCCCTGCTGGTGGACGGCTTGTGTAGATAATCATGTTATTTAGATAGGATGTGGGTTTAATTCCCTTCATTACAGACTCCCAGGGTTGTAATTTTTTTTCTCCGCATGATGTATTCCCTGTGGCACATTTCACTCAAATCAAACCCTTTGCGCCTTTATTGCCAATGAGGCCCGGGCGCCGCGTTATCAGGCCCACACACAGCCCTCTCCGCCCTGCCGTGCAGAGGTCACTTCTAATGACTAATCGATCTCATTAGCTTTCCTAATTAAAAACTTTACTACCGCAATGGAAGACAAACTACAAAAAAACTGCTGGCATCATATTTGAGTGGGATATGAGCCCATCTATCAGCAGAGCCTGTGTGCCTACAGTCGGCCCAGGGGCCGGCCTCCCCACATTCCCATGCTCAGGGGCCCTGCGCGGGGTAGGGGGGGACAACGGTGCTGCCAGGGGCCTTCCTGTGCACCAAGCACAGATGCAACACATACGGGCAGGCCTGCTGTCAGGGAGGGAGGCCGCTGAGGCCCGGAGTGCCTGGGACCCGTCCGGTGGCCGAGCCCCATGTGTATCACCCTCTGTGATCCGGCTGCGGAAGCACGGAGCACACCAGCCCCTGGCCAGCCCTTCCCAGGGCCGCCACGCACTGGGCGGACGGCAGAGAAGGGAGGGCCACGGCGATCTGCAGCAGTCGTCTGCAGCAACCCCCGGCCCCAGCTCGCCCAGCCCCCCTCCTCAGACAAGCCACCACAGATGGCAGAGCCCATCAGACAGAGGTCACGGCTCTCTCTCTGTTAGTGCAGAGCAGGAGTTGAGATGGAGTTCAGATTTTTATGGAACTTCAAAGGGCAATAACTGGGTAGAAAATGAGTTGCTAATTTCACAATTGTTTAATGAATGAGGAGAAAATAAAGGCTCTGTGCAAAGACCTGCCAGAAGATGTGACCAGCAGGGGAGGGAGCGTCCAAAATGGGCCTGGCCAACCCAGGGCCATGTGAGTGTCCCCTGTGGTATCTGGCTGTCCGTGTCTGGCTGCCTTGGGAAAGGCCTGGTTGGGAGGGGCAGGGACCACATGTCCCAGGCCCCACAACTTCCTGCCCCCCAGCCTCCAGCAACGGGCCATAGATGGGAGCTCCAGAGCCTGGAAACAGGCCAACTGAGCCACAGGCTGAGGATGCCATAAGAAGGTGGCAGATCAGTCCACAGCTGGGCTTCCCACCCCGTTCCAGAAGCCCTTCCCCTGAGCCTCCGAGGACCAGGCCGCATGAGGAGGCAGCTGGGGTGTTGCTGGCTGAGGCACAGCCCACAGGCACAGCCGCCTCTGGCCCTTCATCCCAGCTGGGGGACGGGACCGCCAAGCGGAAAGCCAGTGACTGATACTTGAGCACGGAGTTCACTGGAATCAGCCATACAAGACACCCGTGCTAACAGAGCACAGCTGCATAGACCCGTATACGGAGCATGCAGTCTGCCTACAAACCAAGATATGCTCCTGAAGGAGGGGCACCAGGCCAGGCCCCAGACCCCCAGCCTCTCGGGGCCATGGCAGGGTGGTGGGGGAGAGAGACCCCTGACTGAGGGTGGGGAGCCGGGCTGCTGGGGATGCTGAGCCAGAAGGGCCTTCCTCTGGCCCCAGCTCCCTGGTGCACAATCCACTGCGACCCCCCTCCCTGTGCGTACCGCCTGGTCTGCCCTCCACAACAGCAATGCTGACACGTCAGCGCCTCCACACGGCCCAGGCCCTTCGCTGGCTGAAGACTGTTCTAAAAGGGTGCCAATTACAGCCAACCTCCATACGCCCAAACTTGCTCTTCCATGGTCTGAAAGGTCTTTCTTCCATGGCAGTTTTGGATGAGGTGCAACTTTGGCCCAGCCCAGGATCTGGCCCTGGTGTCCTCAACCCTGGGAGAGGGACAGGGAGTTCTGGCAACAGGCAGATTAGAGGGGACAGAGCAAGCAGGGTGTCGAGCCATGGGAACCAGCCCAGGCCCCTCCTTGGCAAAGATGCGGGAGAGCACCTGGCAGTGGGGCTGCTAGTGCACCCCGGAGAGAGGCCAGGAGGCCCTTGTGAGTGCCCGGGAAGCAGAAAGCTGACGGGGTGGGGCATACCCACAGACACCCCCCCGCCAAGGCCTCTTCCTTGGGCACTGTCCCTAGTGCCCACAGCCTTCGGGGTGGGCCCTGGCCATAATCCTGTTCTCCAGAAAGAGCAAGACCCTCAGATCAGCGTTCTGCTTACAGCTGTGACCACACTGGATGATGATCAGTGTGCAAAGGGGTGCACACCATAGGCGGGACCCATAGGAAGCACCCCAGCAGTGACACCGCCAGCCTGGGAGGAGGAGGAGGGGCCTTAGCGGGGTCCAGAGAGAGAGGACAACATGGCCACAGGCTCTGGGCAGTGCTCCGGCTTCTGGCAGAAGCGGGGAGGTGCGCTGGGAGGCTACCGGGAACCCGGGGAGGAGCTGGCTAGCATGGCATCTGGGCCCACCCTGCACTGCCTCAAGGCTGGCAAAAGGCTCATACCTGCGGCCAAGGCCTCACCCTGCTCCCAGACTCTGCGCCACCCCAGGGACAGTGACAGGGATGGACGGGGGGCCAGGCAGGGCCGAGCAGGACAGGTGGGTCCAGACAGTGGGTGGGCAACAAGGAGCCCACAGAGCCTGAGCTGGGGAAGGGTCTCCGGAGAGCCAGTGGGGGGACTGAGCCCAGGCAGGCTCCGGGCACCTGGCTCAAGATGCATCACCCCGCCCTCCGGGGCCCTGACCTTCCCACCCTTATTTGACGGGGGATGGGGCAGGGGCAGGGGCAGGGGCAGGTGCAGCTCAGCCCAGATGCCCCTGGTCTTCTCGGCGGCAGGAGGTGCCCCAGTGTCCACTTCCGCCCGGGCCGCAGGCAGGCCGCACAGTGGACACGAAACCATGCGCCAGAGCAACCGTGCAGGATCCCGGCGGGGCTGGGGCTCGGTCGGGCAGCCCCTCCCGACAACGGCGGAGTTGCACTCTTGGGAAAACAGCCGCAGAAACATCAACAGAAGAGGAAGCATACATTTCTGAGAAGCCTTCAACAGGGAATGCTGTTCTCACATCTGAAACCCGCCCATGCATCTGAGCTGTCTGCAGAACCTTGAGCCTGGCAGGACGGCCCTGCCCACCACGAGAACCAGAGCAAAAGTCAGCAGGAGGTTCTGTCTGCCCTGGGGCGGGGAGGCTCTGCCAGGAGCACAGATGCCTGCACCCCTCGGCCGCAGGTTAGGACCCGGAGCACCTCCTGGGAGGCGCGGCAGCCCGGGCAGCACCTCTAGTCACAGCAAGGCCCGGCCCAGGTGAAGGGCTGTCGAGAGTAAACAGTGAGGTGTGCCTGCCCTCTCTAGACACTGCCCATCCACCAGGGCATTTCTGGAAGTGGACCTCATCTGAGCTGTCCCCTTGGTTACCCCCATGGTCCTGGGGATGGTGACACCAGAGCTGCATCTGGGGGTGAAAAGGGTCTGAGACTCCTCGGAGGGGCAGGCAGGCCCCAGAGGCCACCAGGAAAGGCTCCGTGGATGCATGCCAGTGCAGGAAGCAGCCAGGAGAAAGGCCCTGTGGGGTGCAGGCTCTGGTACTCGGGTGCCAGGCAGGGGGTTCCCAGGATCGCCCCCCCACTCCCCAGCCCACTGAGGCTCAGGCCAGTTTCTCCCTGGTCTCTCAGGAGCTGCCAAGGCAGAGCTGGCCTGGGGGTGGCCTCAGCAACTCTGCACCCCACTCTCTGACTACAGCACGTCACCCAGCCCGGCCCACTCTGCCCTTGGCACCAGTGCGTGCGCACCATGTGTGGTCATTTCCTGCTCATGTGGCCTGGTTGCCAGCCCCCCCAGACCCCCCAGGGTCCTCACACCACAACCCCCAGATCCTTCAGTTCTGCACTTAGCCAGGATGGATGTGTCCAGACGCAGGGCTGGGGGCCTCAGATGGCCCCCCATCTCCGTGCTACCGGGAGATTAGCAGCTAGAGTGGGATCCTGGGGAAGGACACCAACAGCCCAGTTTCTACTGATGCTGGTGAGGTGGGGGCACAGCCAACACCACCTGCCCCTGGCTTGGGGCAAGCAGCAGGGTCCTGCCAGGACCCTGACGGACAGCCTGGCCATCTCTGCCCCCCTGGGCTGGACTGCCCCTCTCCCTCCCTGTCCCCCAGCCCTACCACATGGGAAAGATTCAGCACAAGGGCCCCAGGCAACTGCATGGGCAGCTCAACCCCAGGAAACCCGCTGGGCTCTTCCTGCAGACCAGGGTACTCAGCCATGGGCAGAATCCACCAAGCTGGGTCCCATTCAGACAAAGATACCACTGTTGTGGGACAAGGTTGACGTGGTGCCCACAGAGCAGGGTAGGCTCTGGTGACAAGAGGGGGAGGCGGGAGCTATGCTTAGCTCGCGTCAGAGGAACAGCCCCTGGGACTTCTGCCCCTTCAGCCTGCTGGGCAGCCAACCTTCCAGAAAGAAAACAGGGCCCGCACTCACCACATGGCTCTCCACCCGGCCTGGGCTCACCCTGCCCCAGATTTGTGGCCAGCTCCTGAGGAATCTGTTTGCTGAAGAGGCCAGGCCGACAGAGTAACCCCCAAGGGAAGCTCCCCAGAGGACTCAGCTGGGTGGGCAGCAGACAGAGAAGGCCTCCCAGCCCTGAGGGTCCAAGTCTTGTCCAGGGGTCCCCTGGAGGCAGGTGCTGGGCAGGTGACAGCAGCACCCACGCTAACCCCACCATACGTCTCTGCCCTGGAGGTGAGCTGTACCGCACCCCCAGGGCTCAAGGCGAGGGAACCCAGCCAAGGGCACGCACACTGAAGGGCCAGGAGCAGAGCCGTGCAGAAACCTCTTCCTGGTGGCCGGGACCTCCCAGCCGAAGGGTTTCTTCTTTGTCTCTGGAGTGGCCACTGCCTGAGGCGGCTTCCCTGTGGACGGTTCTTTCAGCTGCTACTTTCCACCTTGCTGCGGCCCAGTACTCAAAATCAGCACAAAATCAGCACGGTTGGGTTTCGTTTCTCTCTCTATGTGATGATCTTCACCTTCTAATTGAGTACATAGTTCAGTGCACTTGGTGCAGGAAGTAAGACGTCTGGGTCCACACCTACACCTTACTACACCCGCGTGCAGCGCTCTCAAGTGCTGCGCAGGGCCTACCAGGTGGTGTCTGAGCCCCCCGGACCTGCAGACCCAGTGGCCCACGACTTGAGCACCAGCGGGGCCCCCGCACCGGCCTCCCCAAGCCCTGTCTGCACACTACTCTGTAATGAGACAAGAAGCAAGGAGGTTCCCTTCATCTGTCCTTCTGGTCAGTGTCCCTGACCTCTTCCAGCATCCCCTGCCCATCTGTCTAGGCCCATCTGCAGCCAGGCTCAGCCGTGGTATCTGCCACCCATCCCACAAACGCACACCCCTCACCTGGACGCTGGGGTGCTCAGGGAACCTCTGCTGCCTGCCCCCACCCCCCCACCCCCGGCTGCCTCAGACACAGCGGCTTAGAGAGTGCCCTGGGCTCCCCGCCGGGATGGCAGAAGGCTGCTCCCAGCTGCTCTCTAACAGGCCCGAGCAGGAACACGCGCACTCCTGCCGCGTGGCCTCCCAGCCGCCTTCACCGGAGTTAGCGAGGGTTGCGCTCGGCCCCTCAGGGCCCAGCGAGGGGATGTAGGAGATTAGTACTGATGAGCACCACTTCCCACCCAGCAAGCGTGAAGCCAGCTGCCTGCAGGTGGCCACACAGCCAGGAGGCGGGCGCTGGCAGGCGAAGGGCCCCACCACTGCCTGTACAGAAGCAGTTTCCACAAGAGGCTCAGCCTCTCCCCACCCACCGCCCCCCATGCTCCCAGCCGTCCAGCCCCCTTTGCTGTTGGCAGGGCCGTGCCCAGTACCCAGGCAGGGTTGGCAGTGGCCAGCTCTGGTGGCACATCCTGGTCAGAAGTGCCCTCTGTGCCCTCATGCCCTCCACACAGGGCACACAACGCCCAGCACACGGCAGAGCTGACGGGACACGTCGGACCCTCAGTGCACAGAGGCAGGAAGGAGCCTAGGCTGGGGAGCCAAGGGGCCCCTGCCCAGTGTCCCTCAGGAAGGACAGAACAGGGGCTCAACTCCCAGGAACACCAGTCAGGCAAACGGCTGCCGGGAGGCCCATGTCCCTCCATCCGGTGAAGACCTCTCCAAACGTGCCTCCAGACCTCCACCTGTCCTCTCACACAGGTGCCCCGTTCACTTGGCGGTGCCTGGGGTCCACCCAGCCCTGGATAGTCCCAGCCCAGGCCCTGCAGGTGCAGGGAGCATACAGGGAACAGAGCTCGGCCCTCGTGCTCCCACTGTGAGCGCAGAGCCAGGACATAGCAAAGCCCCCGCCCTATGAGGAGGTATTCATGTGCTTGCAGGGGCCCGTCCATTTCTCCAAACGAGGTGTGACAGCAGCCCAGGCAGAAGGCAGTGGATGCCCCGCCCCGCGCTTGCACGGTGGGAGCTGCCAGGGACGGAGCTCTAACAAGCTTCAGTGGTGGGATGACTGGAATCACAAAGTATGAATTTTTATGAGCCTAATAAATCACTCCACTTTTCCTGTGTTTGATGGTTCCCAGCCCTTCGAATGCTGGAAAAGCCCAGCTGCCCTGAGATGGTCCGGCCCTTGTCCCCAGCAGTGGCCGCGAACAAGGAGACCCTCCCAGGCACCCAGGATGCTCCCGCTCTGCACCCCGAGCCCACTGGATGTCAGCGCCCCCACGGGCTCGTCGGGAAGCCCTTGGGGAGGCTCTGCTGCCCCTCTGTTCGGAGACCAGCCTGCATAAGTCCCAGCCAGAACCAGCACAGACGGGGCGGCATCAGGAGGACGTACGGGCAGGAGGACCCCAGAACCTGGGAGAGGGGCGTCTGACGGGCAGCGGCCCACGTGCACCCCGCAGCCCGCAGGTGCTTGCCACCAGCCTTCCTGCAGCACTGTCCCCTCCGAGCCGGGGGTGGGCCGCTGACAAACAGTTACCGATTATCAAATCACAGAGGCAGCCCGACAGGCCGTGCGTCACCAAGCAGCGGGCGGCACCACGGCCTGAGCAGCGTGGGCAGCTCACTGATGACAAACCACCGCTGTCAGCTGCCTGTCCCCCAGCGGGCCGTGTTCGCTGTTGTCCCACGCTACCTGGTGTTTAATGACGACACTGTCAGCCCGAGACGCGGCGCCAACGCCACCACGGACTGTCAGGGCCCTATTAGAGGAAAGATTGAGACCCTACTCTTCTTAAACTCACTCAAGCAACACAAGCCGCTAGTTCCTATAATTACTGTGTGCGAGCCATCGATCGTGCCGACACCTGACCCGTCTGTATGAAATGGGAGTAGTTTGCTCCATGACAGTCGCTATAGATTATAGGGTGGGTCGTCCCTCCCCTTTTAACCAGGGTGCTACAGAGGAGGGTGGAAAGTGAGCACTTCTCACCACCCACCCCCCCAGCATGGGGCTCAGGGGGCAGGGAAGCCCTGCCCATCCCTGGGAGGCCAGGAAGCACCCCTCCCCCACACCGGGAAGGTCAAGGTGGCCGCGTGGCAGGCAGCTAGGGGAATCCAGGCAGGGAGAAAACGTCCAGGCCAGGCACTCCAAGTGAGGGCGCTGGCTCTGCAGCACCAAGACGCCTCAGCCACCCCGGGAACCCCCTTCCCAGAGAAGGAACACGGCTGGGGAAGCATGCTGGGGAGCGGTGTCCACCGTGACGCCCTCCCCCAGCAGACCCAGGCGGCTCGCTCCCCGAGGCGCCCCGGCTGACCTTGGTCAGAGCAGCTAGGCCAGGACGTCCTGGGACTGGGTAACCCTTAACCTGTCTGCAGCACCCAGGCTCCGGCACATGGAACCCACCTCCTGCACCAAGGGCAGAACCTCCTCTGGCTCAGCAGGCCCTGGAGGGACCGCAGCACCCCAGGGCAGCATGTGGGAGTACGTGGGTATGTGGGAGCACCTGCGCCTCCAGGCTGCACACGCGGGGGCAAGCACAGAGCTCCGGAACCGGCCATGCTGCATGCTGGGTCCTGAGGCTCGGCTCCAGCCTCACGGAGGCAGAGCTCATGACCAGGGGACCCACCCCGCACCCCTCCTCCCCGTGGCCCCGGGTCACAGGACAGGCCTGTGCCCTCCTGCGCTCAGAGCCCAGCCCTGACCTCGGCGACCCTGGGGACCCCTCAACCCTTCCGAGGCCAGCCTGCTGCTATTGCCCATGTGCAGCCCTCTGGGTCCAGCGCCACGGGGCCCCTGGAGCACTAAGACCAGCCCCCAGCTGACTCCGGATTCGCTTCAGGCCATGGTCCTCAGGGTCAGCTGTCCCCAGCCAGAGACTGAGCCAGGCCGGCCCACTCCACGGCCCCTGCTTTTACAGTGGCCTGAGGTCCATGTACCACTCACTTGGGATCATGGAGCCGGGACCAGAAAAAGATTCCAGAAGAAAACAGTGAAAATACAAAGGTTTAAAAGCCACTGAAGACAGGGAAGAGGCCTGAGAAGGAGCAGACTCAGCGCAGGGAGAGCTCTCCAGAGGTGCGGACCCCGGCTCCCCGTGCCTCACGCAGGCCAGCCTCTGACGAAAGGCCATCCCCAGGAAGCGCCAACACCATCCTGTCCTCAGGAAGTTCTGGCAGGAACTTGCTCATTCATTCATTCGACAGATTTTTGGCAAGACCCACTATGCCCTGGGAAAACGGCAGGGAGCACAGCGGGCCCACCCCTCCCATGGCCGGTGAGCCTCCCCTCAGCCCCTGCCAGGAGGGAAGGGACCCCCAGGGCACACATCAGAAGAGGCAGCGGCAGCACCCATGAGCCCGGCCCTGAGCACCCATGGGGTCCCTTCCAGGGCCCAGCCTGCACAAGGTCCCCACCAACAACCCAAGAGTTACAGGGGCTCTGGGGCCAGCACCGCAGGAAGTACCGGAACTCCTCTAGAGACAGCCCCACTCGGTGCCTGACACAGGGCTCAAACGACCCCGCAGTCCCTCCTGCCTGATGCCAACTGCTCTCCCTCCTGCCCACTGCAGGTCTCCTTGCCTGGCAGGACCCAGTGCCGGCAGCCTGTCCTCCCTGTGACCCAGGTGGGACCAAGCGCAGAGCTGGGGGCTGCCCACCGGGCCCCCATGCAGGTAAACACAGAGCTGACCCCAGCACCTCCTTCCCAAGGACCATGCTCAGCCTGGCTCCCTACACCTGCCGGGGGACGGGACTTGAAGCCAGCCCAGCAGGAGAGGCCCTGAGGCAGGCCGAGGCTACCCCAAGGCCTCCTGCCTATGCCATGGCGAGGGCTCACGTGCCCCGTGCGGTGGCCCGAAGCCTCAGCCCTAACTGCCAAGGCGGGACCAGGTGTCAGCAAACACCTAACCCCACACTGGGCCAACTAGTGTGTGCTCTCTGCCCTCACAAAACGGCCAGTCCTCTGTCAGCTCCGCACCCCCTTCTACTTGGGGGCCTGGCCCACCCAGGGCCAGGAAGGTCAGGGTAGACAGCCTGGAAGGTACAAGGTCATTCACTTCCTTCTCAGCGAGGCTGAAACCCCAGGAGACCAGAGGCTCTGGAGACCAGTGTGGGGGGGGGGTCCCAAGTCCCCCAGAGAGAGGTGAGGGACCATGTCCACTCTCACCAGCAACACCGGGGCCACTCGAGCCGGGCCAGTCCAGCCAAGGGGACAGAGCCTGGCCCACGGAAGGGAGGCCCACCTAGCCCACCCTGGTAGCGGCTGCTGGCGGACTTCCGGGTGGGCAGGAAAGTGCTGGGAAGTGCCCACCACTCCCGTGATAGATCGACGAAGACAGACAGACGACCCCACGTTCTGAGCCACAACTGATAGGGAAAGGGCCAGTGCCCTGTCCTGGGTGCAGGGGGCAGGTGAGGCGCAGAGCACACCCTGTCCTACCCGTGACTGCGGACAGCGATTCTAACTGCGAAGCCACTGGAGCCACACTGTCCACGGGATAGGAAGGTCACACACGGAGCCTGCCTCCTCCCTGAGCCCCTGCCCTCTCCCACGGGGGTGGGAGCACACAGAGGGGAAGCCGCCCTAGCAGACACAGCAGCCCCCAGCCCGCAGGGGGAGCCGTACACGGGTATATGACAGGCACTGGGCTCCAGCCGTCCCAGGGAACTGCAGCTTTGTGAGGGCCACCCACCTAGGCCCAGGGGCCCTTCTTCCAGCCTGACTTCACCTGGGCAAGGCCTGGCCAGATTCCACGGGAGCTGGGAAGCTCCCAGGTGGCCTGCGGTCCCAGCTCCCAGGGTAGCCCAAGGCCTCTTGCAAGGGCACAGCGTCCTGCTCACCACAGCCGGGCCTTCTCACAGGGTCCCTCCCCACTACTTCCTCTGAGTCACAGCTAAAGAGAGACACCTGCCAGGGACCCTGGAAATAACCCCTCTAGAACAAACAGCAGCCGCTCACAGAAAACCACGTGCCCCCCTCACAAAACCCAGGCTGCCAGGCTGGCCGTAGCCGGACTAGCACTGGTGGTACCAGCCTGGTGGGTGGCACCCTGTCATGCTCAAGGATGGCCCACCTGTCTCCCCGGGGCCCTCCAGCCACAGCACAGGGCGGAAGGCCCGCAGCCAGCCACAGGGCCCACCTCAGTGGCGGCTCCCCAGCAGAGGCCTGGCGGGAGCCAATGTAAGGGCGGGGGGCAGCTGCAGGAGGCTCCTCCTAAAGGCACAGGCCTCAGCCCTCTGTGGGTGGGAAGGAGTGGGGAGCAGGGGAGGAAGGCGAGGAGGGAGGGCGGGTGGAGGTGGGCGGAGGGGCCGTGGGCACAAGGCCTGCTGGGCAGCCTGGGTGGGCAGGGCAGGCGGTGGCCGAGGCCCGTTGGTGCACAGGGGCTGCTCTCAGACCGCAGCCTCACAGGCAGCTGCAGGAACAGGCTGATGGATGCCCCACCGCGTGCCGCCCCCAAGCCGGGCCCCCCGACGGCTGCCACTCCCCCTAAGCATCCATACGGCCTCCACGGGGACCGGGCTCCTGCACTCTCAATGTGGCGCACACACCCGCAGGCTGGGTTTGCCGACAAGGCAGCCGTGAGCAATACGTCCACAGAAGCGAGAGAAGGAAGCAGGACAGACCGCTAAAGGAGGGCACAGGGCACAGGCAGCCTCGCTCGGTGCCAGCACGCCAGCCAGGGCGGAGCAGGTCCCGGGGGCCAGAGGAAGCCCCAGCACGGCGGCAGCCAGCAGTCCAGCCGGCCCCCCTGCAACATGGCAGACTGCTCCGAGGGCACAGACTCAGCGGCAACAGGAGCAACCTTCTGACCTGCCCCGGGCTTCGGCAGGGCCATCCCCAGACACACGGTGAGGTGCTAGGGCCCAGGGCCTGTCCCAGCTCCCCCCGACCCCCCCAACCTGAGCGACACACAGACACACAGCAAGCTCCCGACTCATTCTTGCCCAGATTCTGAAGTGGGGCCTGGGGCTGGGGACTTGGGGTTTTCCAAAGCCCCAGGCCTGTCTTTCCATCTTCAGTAGATACCGTGAGGTAAGCCCCGTTTCCCCAGACATGCCAGGCCCTGCTGGCCAACACGGCACCCCCTGCGATGGGGAAATGGGGAGGCAACAGGTCCGGAGCAAACACCACTGCCAGGCCCCTGCCCAGTTGAATCTGGGGTGTCTTTTGTCTCATGCGGGTGGGGACCCCTGGGGGTGCAGTTCACACGGCCCCTCACTCAGACACCCTGCCCTCACCCTCCTATCGTGCAATCTAATTTCCCCGATACCCGAGGACCCAGCGCTGCCCCCGCCCCCGGCCCCGAGACAAGAAGCAGCTGCCCAGCCACCAGGTTTATCACCATGCTGCCCCCCACGCACGCGCGGGGCCGCCTCCACGCAGACACAGGGCCCGCGAGGTGGGAGCAGGCTCTCAGCTTCAGCGGAAAACAGCTGACCTGAGAGGAGGGGCCGGCCCAGCTCTTGGGCCCGAGGGGGGGGGGCGGCAGGTGGGCGGCACACACCACACTCACCGTGTGCACAAGCCCTGCAGTTCTGAGCGGTGGCCTCAGGTCCCAGTTGGGGGGACCTGTGGAAGGGGTCAGCCCAAAGGGGACATGCCTTCAGGCGCAGCCATGTACCCTGCCCACTGCTCCCCAGCCAGCCTTCCCGTGGGGCTGGGGAGGGCAGAGGGACATCAGTAAAACGTGGAAACCTGAAAGAAAACTGAATGAGCTTGGTCTCAGCAGAGCCCCAATCTCTGCAGCTGTCTCCAGCGCTCACGCACACGCCATCCCCCTTAAATACGCTGCACACGGCGCCTCAGGGGAGCCCACAGGTGCCTCTCTCTGACTAAAGTCCCACTTCCTTTGACTCACTGCAAACTCACCGCCCTGTGAACTTGGCGAGAGCCTGTCACTTGGCGGCTGCCCAGCCCAGCCCTTCTCGTTCACCGCTCCTGCGTCTCTAGGGACAAGAGCCACAGCGGTGCAGGCAGATGGCACCCAAGGCAGGAACCCTAGTCCCTATGGGGGGCAGGCCTGGCAGTGGGGAAGGGGGCTCTCTTCCCTTGGGCTTATGCTCTGCCCAGAGGTGACCCAGGACCAGGCCGCTGCTCCCCAGAGCCAGGCAGGGGCAGGGGCGGGACGCCACAGCAGGCACTGGGGAGAAGAGCTCGCCAAGGGACCAGGAATCTGGTCACCCGGTCACCCTGGCATCTCCCACCGCTGCCCACCAGGCCCAGCGCTGGCAGGCACGCAGGAACCTTGATGCAGCTTCCCTGCGCACTGCTCTGGAGGCACCTCTGAAGCGGGCCACCCTTCACTCTACAAGAGGTCTCGGCCCAAAAGGCTCACACCTCCCCCAGGGCCCCATCCGCACGCTGGTTTATGTCCAGCTTTCAGAGCTCACAGGGCCGGGGAGAGGGCCCGGCGCCCCTGCCCAGCTCAGGCGGGCCCTCTGCTGTCCCACGGCCACAGCCCGTCCCACAGCCACCCTGCTGTGGCCCGGCCACAGAGAGGGGGCCGCAGACGCACCCGGCATCACTGACAGTGCGCTCCCCCAGGCTGCCGCGCCCTGCCGAGCCCCCGCACGCACCCCGCCACTTCCCCGCTCCGCCGCTGATGCGGAAAGGGCAATTAGGAGAGGAGCTGCCAGAACCCATCACGGATCCATGCAGCTCAGAAGACACAGCGAAAAGGAAGCACAACAGCTCCAGAATTAATTTAGAAAGCGCAGAGCCCCGCAGAATGACAACAAACAGGCCAGTGAGTGCTGGGACCGTGGGGGTGGGCCCACAGCGGCCAGGCCCAGAGGGGAGCCCAGCAGCACTGGGGGGTGTGGGGGGAGTTCTGGAAGGAGGCACCCAGGACACTGGGTGGTCCACAGACGGGCAGGGCAGGCAGAAGGGGCCACACAGCTCTTAGGTCCCTACCACACCCCAAAACTTGAAAGAGCTGGGAGGGGACAAGTGTGCCAGGGACAAAACCTTGGCATCATGCAGACCCCTGTGGACCCCTGGGCCCGAGACGCTAGAAGGGCGCAGGGCCCTGGGGCTTATCCAAGGCCAGGACTCCTTCCTGCCAGGCCTGGGAGACACTCAGGCAAACCAACAAATAACTGGACACTTACTGACAAGAGACTGCAGGACTTATGGTCGGTGTGTGCGGCTACAGATTTCCTTCGCAAATTCCAACCGTTCTATGCACTCACACCAAATCTTGTCATTGAAAAGCTACCTGTGTGAGCACGGAGAGCCCCAGGCCACACGCGTGATCCCAGGAGGCTCCAGAGAAGGCCCAGCTGCGGCACTACCTTGGGCCCCTCACAGCCCAACTCCTTCCAGCCTGGGCTCCACCTGCAAGACGCTCTGCCAGCCACCACCCCCCGCAAAAGGTGCTGGCAGGCAGCCAGGAGCAAGGGCCCTTCCGGTAAACAGGTCACTGTCAACGGGTCCTGTGGCAAGCTGCTACCACCTCCCAAGGACCCAAGAATAGGGATGAGAAAGCAGGAGGGCCACAAAGAGCAGGGGACCCACGGACACAGGCACCGCTTCCAGGTCACACCATCCGTCTAGAAGCTCTGACAGCCGGAGAGGCACGGCCCTCTGTAGGGGACACGTGACCCCGCCCTTTCCATGACAACCGCGGTACCCCTCCCTTGGCAGAGCCACCCGCTGGAGCCGAGCAGGAAGAAGCAAAGGGTTTCAGCTCAGGCCCTGGAGGGTAAGGGGGACCTCTCCTTGGTGCCCATCTAGAGGGGGCTTCATCTGTGTCAAACATGGTCCTGTGAGGACACGGGCAGCGGGGCTGACCGCAGGGACAGAGCCCTGGGGTCTCCAGGGAGAGCACCACCACCTGCCCGCCCACCCCACCAGCTTGTGGCAAACAGCCTTTCCCACATTTGTGTCCCAGAGCAACCCCACAAGGAGGAGCGGGGCCTCAGGTGCACAGAGGTGAAGGGCCCTGTGTCCCCCCCCCCCCCCCCACCGCGGTGCCAGCAGCTAAGGCCCACCACGGCTAGGAGAGCATGGGCAAGCTGGGCAAGCTGCTCAGAAAGCCTAAGACCCACCCTAGCCCCCATGCCCCCAGGGGAGAAGCCCTCTCTTTCCAACAGAGCCCTCCCTATGCTTGGTTGGGCCCCACCCTCCCAGGCCAAGAGGAGTGTCCCCGGATGCAGTCAGCTCCACTCAGGTCCTGGGTGAGAGCCAGAGGCCCTGCCCTAGTCCCTTAGGCAGGTCCTGGGTGCCAGGGCCCACTGCCCCATGGCTGCTCTTAAGAGGTCCAAGATGCTCCTAGATTGTCCCCAAGGGGCCTGCCTGCATAAGCACCCCCACCCCAGCTGTCATTCAACCCCACTTGGCCACTCAATGCCCACCCTGGGCAGTGTGCGGCCCCAGGCTACTCACCCAGCCTCCACTGCCTCCACCTTATGCCAGGCCTGCCCACTCTGCCGCACAAGCTGCAACCCCTTACTGGGCATGGCTCCTGGAGGTCTCCCTCAGGGCCTGGAGCCGGGGCCAGGAGAAGCCTACAGGAACAAGGCCACCGTCCAGGAGACCCACAGGCTGCCCTGTCAACACTACCTCCAGAGACTTCTCAGAGGCCACAGCTGAGTGAACCACTGCTGTTCCCAATGCACAGGTCACCAGGATGATGAGAACCATCCTTCCTCCCAAGCAATCACACACTGGGCATGGGAAGGGCACCCCAGTGCACCCATCCTGCAGATGGGAAAGTGGGCCACCAGATGCCCTACCCACACCCCACCCCCTGCACTGACCCTGCTCTGCCTGGTGGCAGAGTAAGCACTGGGGAGAGCTGGGGCCAGCAGCCCTCCTGAGGGACCCACAAGCCTGCCCCAGGCAGGACACAGCCCACCAGCACGCAGCCTGCCCAGGCTTTCTCCCTCCTGGGACACACACAGCCCTTAACTCTGTAGGTCCACCTCCCTGCAGGGCCCCACATCCTGTCTGGGGGAAAATAAACCATCCATCCTTGAATATCTCCATAACTCCACACACAATTCTACCACTCAATACAAATAACCAGACTGGGGCACCTGGCTGCCTCAGTTGGTGAAGTGTGTGGCTCTTGATCTTGGGGCCATGCATTTAAGCCCCACATTGGGTGTAGAGTTTACTTTAAAAAAAAAAAAAAGGACTTTAAATACGATTAGTGTATTCAAAGGCTTAAAGACAAGACTGCAAATTTTGGCAGAGACCTAGATACTATTTAAAAAGACAAACGAAAATTTTAGAATTTACAAATAACTGAAACTAAACAATCCTCGACAGATGGATTTAATAGCAGATTACACAAAGTTGAATGGACAATTAGCAGCCTAGAAAATGATTTAGAAAAAACTGTCCAGATTTAAGCATGGAGAGAAAAACATTATGGCAGATACGGAAAAGAGCAGAGCAGTGGCTCAGTCGGTTAAGGACCTGCCTTCAGCTCAGGTCACGATCCCAGCTCCTCAGAGTCTGCTTCTCCCTCTTCCTCATGCTCTCTCACTGTCTCTCTCTCTCTCCAATAAATAAAATCTTAAAAAAAAAAAAAAAAAAAAAAGAGGGGCGCCTGAGTGGCTCAGTCATCAAGCGTCTGCCTTTGGCTCAGGTCATGACCCCAGGGTCCTGGGATCGAGCCCCCGCATCGGGCTCCCTGCTCCACGGGAGGCCTGCTTCTCCCTCTCCCACTCCCCCTGCTTGTGTTCCCTCTCTCGCTGTGTCTCTCTGTCAAATAAATAAATGAAACCTTTAAAAGCACACACACACAAGAGCATAGGAAACACACAGAATATGGTGAAGAGGTTTAATAGAATTGTTGCTGTGACCCCAAAAAGCAAGAAAGAATGGAGCAAAAGCAGTACTGAAGGTATGATGGTTGAGAATTTTCCCAAATTGATGAAAACCATCAGGCCACAGATTCAAGAAATATCACAAACCCCAAGCAGAATAACAATGAGCGTGCTAAGCACACTACAGCCCGCTGCCGAAAACCAGGGAGGAGGGCCCGTCCCAGCCCGAGCCGAAGAGCGGGCCGCCCAGCCTGCGAGGGAAGGCCTGCCACACCAAAGGCCTTACACGATGAAAACCTTTCAGAGATGAAAGCAAAACCAGACTGTTCAGACAAACATCTATGGAGAGAAAAGGTCCTCAGCAGACCCGTAACGTTAAAGAAAACGTTAAGAGGTGTTCTTCGATCAGAAGAAGGAATGAAGACAAAAGGCAGAAAAAATACACAGCTAACTCTGGGTAAACGCTGACTGTGTATACACCGTCCCGTGAAGTGTAAAGTACCGAGAGAGTTAAGATCGTGATAGGTCTACAGCACAGACCATGGGAGGGGGGCGGAGTCCACGCGCTCAAGCAGCCTACGCCACCCGGGAAGCGATCACACAATCTCTTGGTATCTGTAACAGTAAATAAAAAATGCACAGTGTGACCTCCAGAGTGAAAAAAAGAATAAAAGAATGTATAGTAAGTATATTGAGGAAAAAATGGAATAAAAGAATCTAAAAGAAGAAAGAACAGAGGAGCCCCTGGGTGGCTCTTGATCTCAGCTCCCGCCTCCATCTCAGGGTCTGAGTTCAAGCCCCACGTTGGGCTCCACACAGGGGTGGGGTGGGGGGGTGGGGGTGGAGCCTACTTAAAAAGAAGAGAGAGAGAAAAGCACAGAAGAGTGGAACAAAGAAAAAGCCCGTAGGAAGTCTGTGGATTTAAACCAAAATACATTAGTAATTACAGTAAGCGTGAACAGGCTAAATCTTTCTTTAGAAAGACAATTTCAGACTGCAATTAAAACTATTTGCTGCATACAAAAAATATCTAAACATCATGGAAGAGCTGAAAGTACACACGTGATTGCGTAGGCTACAAACAACAATCGCGTGTCCGCACGGCGAGGGCGTGTGCGCACGCACCCCTTACAGGACCTGCTGAAACAAGACCAATGCGGCTACACCTGCATCAGAGGAAACAGTCTTTAAGGTGAAAAGCATTACCGGAAATAAAAAAGAACATTTCATAACCTTAAAAGATTCCATCCACCAGGGAGATATAACAATTCTAAACTGGTTTGCCCTCCGTAAAGTGGCCTCAAAATACTGGAAGCAGAACTGACAGCTAGAGAAAGGAGGGAGCCCACAAGCACGGTGCAAGACCCTAACACGCCTGTCCCGGTGACCCGGGTGGGGGCAAGACCTCCCCCTGCTGCCCCAGTCAGTGGGTGTGCAGCAGATGGGAGCCACAGGGCGAGTGCCACGTGCCTTCCAGAGCCCCAACCCCAGCAGCGGGAACTCTGAACTCTCCAAGAGCATGCCAGAGCTTGATCAGAACTGACCACAAGCTGGAACACAAGTCTCAGCACACTGAGAAGGACCGAAATCACACACCGCACGCAAGGCGGGGGAAGCTAGAAAGCAGTAACCACAAACACCTTCAAAGCCCTCATAGGTTTGGAAATGAGGCCAAATGCCCTTCTAAAAAACCCATGGGTCAAAGAAAAATTAGAAAAAAATTTGGAGGAAAACAGGAATCATTAACTTGCGGGATACAGCTATGCTTAGGACAAATTTATAACCATCCAATTGCCTACTTTTCAGAAGAGACCTAGGGCCACTCATCCAAGCACCTGTGGACCCTCTGTTTGCACGCAGGCCTGCTGCAGTCTGTGGGGGCGGCTCTGACCCAGCACAGCAGCCCCCGCCCCCAGCCTCTGCTCCCCACTTGCTGCCCCTCGGGACCCTGCCCAAAGGCCCCAAGGACATACACGCTAGCCAGCGCTAGTGCCCAGGCCAGAGGGGTGGGGGGACTCTGCAGCCTCTGGCCACTCCCCCATCCTTCACAAGCCAAGGGGACAGCACGGCGTGGGCCAGATCCAGACAATGAACTCCCACCCCCCGACATGGCACCTTTCCCCTTTAAAAGCACAAGGAGTGAGGACCCAGGCTACAGAGAACCCCAAAGGAGAGACACGGTTCCAGGCCTCCTTTGCAAAATGCCCACCTCGGCCCCTCAGAGCCCCATGCCCCGCAGAGGAACCGCGAAGAGCGGCTCAGTCCTGACTCAGGGCCACACTGCTGGCTCTCGGAGTCTCCCAAGTGGAGTCCAGCGTGTCACTGCTAGGTGGGCAACAGGGCCAGGCTGAGGCAGGCAGCGGACGGGGCTCTCCGTGCAGGTCCCTGGGGAGCCACAGCTGCCTCGCCCTGCTCCTCCCACGGGGCCAGGCTCCAAAGACACAACCCTCCGGTTGCAGAGCCCCCAGAAGGGGACAGACCCCAGGACTGCTGTCCCCCACCAAACTCAGTTCCTGTCCCTCTCCAGAGGCCTGGACCAGAAGGCCCAGCCTGGGGACACCGCGTCCCTCCACGTGCCCTCCTCCTGCACCCAGCTGTCCTCAGCGGGAAAGAATTCTACCTGACGCTCAGGCCTCAGGAGCACTTCCTCCCAGGCAGCTCCCAGCGCCACTCCCCGGGACACCGTCCCTGAGCCAGAGCCTGAAGCTGCTTTGCATCTCAGCGGCCCCGAGGGGACGGTGCTCCTCCAGCAGTGCCCCTGGGGAGTTCCAAAGTCACACTC